>NW_026561330.1:0-91245 GCF_028858705.1 Grus americana | reverse complement strand
GTTAATGGGGGCAGCCCTCCAATTCCCACGTGGGCTTTGCAGGGAACGGCTGTCATTACTGCCATGCCGCAGCCTGCCAGCTCCTCATTCCCTCAGGGCAGCTTTTGTGAAGGGTTTTTTGGAAATACATGTAAGTAGACAAAGAGATACCTCAGCAGAGGGCAGATGTGGGTGACTGCCACGATGAAGAGCTCACCTGGGTGCTGCTGGAAGCAAAGTGTGGCTCAGCCCTCTCGGTGACAGCCACCACCGAGCCGTGACCCTGCTGGCAGACCACGACAGGCATCATCGCCATCTCTCCCTGCGCTGCAGAAGCATCGTCTGCCATCCACAGGGAGATGGTTGCACTGGTGGGAGAAGATTCAGCTATGGGATAACCAAAGGGGAGGTAAAATCCACTGAGAATATGGAGGAGGCCCATTCTCTGCCCGTCTGGCAGCGCTCCCTGCCTGCACCGCACGGATGTGGGTATCAGCTGTCGTGGTACCAGGTACCATGTTCTGATGTGAGCAGTGCAGAGCTGCTGATGACTTCCAAGAGTTTTCCACCACAATCTCCAGATCCCATCCCTCTCTAATAGGGTGCATGGCTACGGCATTACCCTGCTGCCTTGCAGGACACAGGGACACAGGGACCGGAGCCAACCGTTTTCTGTCCCCACTTCTGTGATTTCTTTGATTTCCTTTTCTCTGCACAGCTCCTTCCCCTCAGCATTTCAGAGTTGGGGAAACAAAACAAAACAACCCCCCCAAAAATGTTGCCTGATGAAAAGAGTAAAATAAATTAAAAATCTTACTCAACATCATTAACTTGGCACACCTTGGGCAATTTCATTCTCCCACACAGACATTTCCCAGCCAGCCACCATCAGTGCCTGCAACGGAGAGTGAAGATGGATTTGTGCAAAAAACCCCTCAGAAAACATGTTGATTTATTTCTGAGGATCGAAATGGGCTCACTTTTTATACTAGTTTTCAAATTCTTTATCCATATTTTTCCAAATGCTTTACCACTCAAAATTAAGCAATGTGTTACAGTACAAGAAGTCAAGTTTGAATTTAGCTAGCACTTCCCAGTGTTTCTGATTCTGAAAAAAGGTATCAGAAATGAAAAAGAAACTGTCTTTGGACAAACCATCAACATAAAAATGATTGGTGACTCGGAACTAGTGGTCTAATCATGTATCTCTTATGAAAATAGAATATTTTGATGGCTTTTCTCCAATCTAAAATAGCTGAGAACAGTATTGATCTGGGAAGACAAAAAATAACAAAAGTCTAAATGGAAATTGGCAGCTATTTCAAATAAAACTTTTCTAGCTCTCTAATCTCTCAATCTGGAATCATACAAGTAACCTTCATTAACTGGGGGAAAAAGAAATAAAACATACAGCTTCAAAGAGAAAGTGAATAGAGTAATCAAAGCGTGCGCCTCTATACTGGCTTATGGGTTATAAAATAAAAGAAGTGACAAAAGGAGAAAGTTTACAAAAAAAGCATTTTGCTGATTGTTGAGGGAGATGTTAAAGACTCACTCTACAGAAACAAAAGGAGATCTATGAATTTAGCACGCTAAAAAGAAGCTCGTAGAAGTGGTTTCCATTGCCTGTAGTTTCTTAATCTGCAATTTTTCCTTTCCTCTGCCTGTCTTACCGCATGGATGCAGCGTAACCCCACGTCGGGGCATTTCCCCACGTGCCCCATATCTCCTTAGCTTTCAGCATGTTTACTCCTAGCCCTGGGTGCTCTGGTTAGGATGCTGCCCTGCTTTTCCTGCAGGTGCTGCTCATGCAGGCTATATGTTGCATCCCACGTACCAAAGTCCTTAGCAATGCGGTCAGCACTGAACATGCCACAGTGGCCACATAGCCGTCTGGCTGAGCCTCAACCTGCAGCCCATCTTCCCGCAAGAAATGCGGGCAGGGTGAGAACAACGAACTCTCCATGCTGTGGCCTTGGCATCATGCAGGATAACACAGAGGAAAAGTTGGTTGCAAAAAAGAAATGAAAATTAACCATGCCTGTCCTCTCCTGCAGCATTGGCAGTGGCACCTGGGGTCTCAGTACAGAGACAGTGAGGCTGGTCAGAAATCAGGCACAAGCAGGGGATGGAGAGAATGAGTGTGGAGAATAGGGACACGTGCGCTGGGGAGAAGGAGCAGGGAGCGCTGGTCACCTCCCAGAGACAACGGACCAAGCCCACTCCCAGTTTTTGCTTGGTTTCTCACCCACTCTCACCCTCTCCAGTGTGTGTGTTGCACACCAGAGAGGTGCCAGGGCTGGGAAACACCAGGGCATCTCGGGCAATGTGCACCCGGGGAGCTGGGGATGCCAGGCTGGGGGAGGCCAGCGGTGGCCAAAACCTCTCACCTGCACGCAGCAGACAGTAAATAAGCAGGATATTGCATTCAGTGGGTCCTGCCTGAAGATAAAACTGCTGTTTAGTTTGCATTGTAACCTGCACCTTGTTCAGAGGCTGTCAGCAGACCGCTGGTCCAACTGCCCTGTTCCTGCTGCCCTCCCTTGTTATATTTGTTGGTTAAATAAATGTCTATTTTTGTGCTCAGCTTCTGCTTGTTCACCACGTACTCGCAGGGAAATGAAGAGCTGTGTTTATACCAAATGGGTTTATTGAAGTATCAGAAAGCACAAATCAATTTACAAACGAAATTATATGGTACCCTAGGAATCAGAACTGACAAACACAGAGATTTGCTGTTAAATTAATAGCAAGCCAAGATAAAAGGCAATGCAGACCATAAAATTAGTCAGGTACAATATACTACCTAAAATTTAGAGCTCACAGGCACACTGCTCGACTTCAGAACTAAATAACCAGCAGAGGGGTTTTAAAAATCAGTATTGCAGGCCACATGGCAAAGCAAATTCCGGAAAGCACTGTATGCATTTTGGAATGGAGGACTTACTCCTGCCTTCCCATGTGCCCCGCAAGCCTGGGACAGTGCCAGTGTGCACACTGCCCATGGCAGCAATTTCTACAGCAAGTTCTTTCACTTTTCAAACTGATTTGGGCAGAGGTAAATGCAGTGCTGCCTGCTCTGCCTCTTGGGCAGAGGCTGAGGACCTCCTCAAGTCCTCCTCCAGCACCAGTGGGGCTGAGAGTTGGTGCTTCCTTGGCTGGTTGTGGTATGGGGCTGAGAGCGTGCATCGCTGCAGAGCTGGGGAAATGCCATTTGTTTGGTAAATAAATTAATAGAAGAGATCAGGCTGCCCGAGAGGGTCCATGGCAAGACAGGAGCAGAGCAGTCATCAGTCACCATGTGAATAACAGGCATCTTGGCTTCCCCAGGGCAGTGTAACCTAGCTCCAGTGCCGTAACAATGACGTAATGCTGGAAATCCCCCTTGAAGGCTGGAGGATAGCCCCCAGGCAGCCAGGGTGTGCCGGCACGGGATGCTCTCTGGAGATGCTCCCTTCGCCCTGCTCTGCAGTGAGGAGGGTCCCTGCTGAAAGCCCGGGCCATGGCACGCTGCTGACGGTCACCCTTGGACAGGAGGTGCCCTTGGGCACAGTGCAGCAGCGAGGCGCTGCGCTAAGTGTATTTTTCCACTAATAGAGCTGTCCTGGCGTGGCACAAGCATCTGCCTGCACTCTGCATTCATCCTGAATGACAGGAACAAGATGCCCAAAGTGTGTCTTTCACAAAGGGCAGCACCTTGGGCTTTGCTTTCTGAGCTCATTTGACATTTTCACACGTGTTTTGTAGGGCTTCTCTGACTTCTGCCACTTGCTCTTCTGTCCTCTAATTAACTAATGAGACATATGATGAAGCCATGATATGCACGAGAAATGACAGGGCCACCGAGTGCTTCAGTGTGGCATTCCCCTTGGGCGCCATGCGAAGCAGCGGGCGTGGGACAAGCTTTCCGAGATATTGTGCTAATATACATTGAAATACGAGCACTTTTAAAAGTGAGAATAACACATGCCTCGACAGAGACTCAAGCCACTTGAACCCGGGGTGCTCCTGCCTCCCCGAATGCCTGGCGCTGCCGATGTCGGCAGGAGGGGTGGGAGAGGATCGCTGGCTTCGCTGGGAGTCTGCCTCTGTTCGAGGCAGTGTCACGCATACTTTGTTAAAGCCGCCAAAGAGCTATCGTGTGAGCGCTCGTATCTCGAGGATGTGGGCTAAAACTCTCCTGGAATGTTCCAGGCTTTGAACTAATAAAGCTATTATAGGTAAATTAAGTTATAGGTATCTAATGTTAATCTCTTTGGTTTTCATTGCCTTTTGTTTATGAAATGAAATACAGTGATGCATAATAATAATTAAAGATTGGCTGATGAGCAGGAAATCAATACGTGTCTCCTGGGCAGTCACTGAATAGCAGTAATTTTAAAAAATCTGTTGTTTTTTATAAACATGCAATTATTGTCTTATTAAAACTGAATTAACACATTCAGCTGATGTATGCCTTTATGTAAAGCAGCTCTGGCAGGTGGTGGTGATTTCTACAGGCTCCAGCTTGGGCTTGTCTCTGGAAGAGGACCAGGGCAACCCAGCACAGCCCTGCTTCGAAGCAGCCGGTGCTCCTTGCTGTGGTAACCCCTTCCCACCTGGCCACATGCAGCCTTTCCACTTGCTGGCCCCGGCTTCTGTTTTTTCAGGCAGCCTCTGAGTTTTAGACACTGTCCCTCACAAACCCATCCTCTGGACCAACCCACTGGGTGCAGACCCCAGCCTTCCCATGAAAGCCTGCCTGCACCCTAAAAAAAAAGCAGAAACTGCAAAACAGCCTCTTCAGAGCGAAGCTTTCTGTATTGATCTTGCGGAAGAGAACAAATTAAGCAGACAGAGGGCTATCCCAGGCGCTGCCTCTCTGAATGCTTCATTTCACAATGAACCAAGTAAGCCAATGCCCCGGTATCGCTTGTGCTGCTCCCGCATCCCCGTCCGACGTGGCAGGGGAGAGGCAGCTCCAGGCGGAGATGGCTACGGCATGGACGCGCCGGCACTGCTCCGGTGGCAGACAGACTGACTGAGGGGCTGTAGGAAATCTCCCACAGACTCGAACTTCCCAGACTGGGTTTAAAATCTATTCCATGATTTCTTTGGCGGTCTTAAACCACTGAGAGCTGATGAATCTGTGGGGGTGGGAAGTACAGTCATGGCCAGGCTTGTTCACAGATCACTGAGCAATGACAACGAGGTTGTGGCTACTCATGGCACGTCCCAGGGAGCTGCGATTGCAGCCCTATGAGCCTGGCGTGGCCGATCTGTCACAGGACAAGAGCCAAGAAACTGGTGTATGGCCTGTCCTTCATCCCCAAAACCATCCCCATGCACAGCCCCATCAGCAATTCTCCCTCCGTGTCCTGTTCTTCCTCCACTGCCACCTCCGTACCTCAGCCCGATGTCCTCAGCCAGCCATTCCCAGCGCACCGAGGAACACAGAGAGCAGCTGAAGGAGACGCTGGCTGCCCATCCCGAGAGACACCCGGGCTGGCTCCGGCGCTGGGCTCCCACGCAGCTGCAGCTGCACGCTCAGATTCACCTACTGCCCCCAAACTTGTGTTGCTCCTTCGCTGTCTGAATGTGCCTGTGGCTGATGCTTCCCTCGTGTCAGCACTTATTTCCATTCTTCTAAAAATGGGAAGTGACTTTAGCCATCTTTGTAAGCACGAAGCAGATATTTGTACCCAGGCGTCCCTGTCGCCGCTTCCCCTGGTGCTTTTCACCTGCCCGTGTAAATGGCTTCCCTTGTACCCTGTCTTACATGACATTGTAAAAGCTTCAGGACAGGGGCTGAGTTCTGCAGTATAAACACATCATCTTGCCTAGCTAAAGGCAGCCAGAAAAGGTCATGTTTATTAATCTGTGGAACTGAGCATTAAACACATTTCTTAATATATGGGAACAGTGTCAAAACTGGCGAGTGCGATGCCAATCTGAACTGCAAAATTTAGCCAGTTTTGGAGAGAAGTTCTCTCTCCTCTCCTTAAAAATCTCCCTTGGCACATGTATGACACTTTCAACGCATGCCAAGGTGCACTCTATGTATAAGAAAATCAGAAGGGTCTGGCAACCTGGGCTTGCAGTAATGGATTAAAGAAACTCCATCTATTTTCTCTGAAAATGAGAAGACAGATGGGTAACTTGATTACAGCCTATAAATGCTAGGTCAGAAAAAGCATTGTGATGATAAGAAGGCCTTCAACTGAGTAGCAGATCCAGATCCTGGAAATTGAAATTAGACAAATTCAGAATAGGAAGCAGGGTAAGTAATTAAATAGCAGAACAGCATGCACAGGGATGGAGTGATTCACTATTACTTGAGGCTTTGAAAATCAGGACTGGAGGTTTTTCTCAAAGGCTAAACCAGGAGATCTAGGGCTAATAGGGGAACATGTGTTAGTGTCCTGGGGAGCCCAGAATGATAACTTTCGGAATTAATATTGATAAAAACTTGAATAATGAGAGGAGATTTGGGATTTTAAAAGGTGCTATGAGGGAAATAGCTATGAGTCTGTAATCCAGTGGTTGTTGGAGCACCACCTGCTTTCAAGACCTTTGAAAACTCCACCTTGCAGCAGGAAAGCACTGTGGATCAGTCACAGTCGGATGCACAGTCTGCACATGCTGTGTCCTCAGCAGATTGGAGCCAGCCTGAAGAACATCTCCTGAAGCAGCTGCACCTTGTTTTGGGCTGCAGTTTGGTGCCTGCTGCTTTCAGATCCATAACAAAGCCCATCTCTTTTGATATTAACACACAAATATGTGTAAATTACAGCACACATCCCAGCACCCATCACAGTCCATCGAGGCTGACCCTTGCTTGCTCACAGGGTGAGGCTCTGAGCTGCTTAACACCTTGGAGATGGACCCAGTGGGAGGCAGGGCAGGGATGCAGAGCCCCTCCAACCAGCCTCCTGCCATCAGGAACCAGCCACTCACTGGGGGCAAGGACACCAGTGTCTGGGCTTGGTGGGAGCCGAGGAGCTCCCCAAGATTGGATGGATGAGCCTTTTGAGATCCAGAAGGGTATTTTAAGCATTTACACAATCTCAGTGTCAGAACTTGGTAATGATTATCATTTATTGCTGTCTAATTGTACAAGAAGCAATGCATAAACAGTAATCCTGGACATGTCTTGGCTTGAGGTGTCCCTTAGCTGAGTAAATCCAGCTTAATTAATGCTTCTTAGAAGAGAAAGGGACAAGGCTGGCTGTGTGCCACATTCCCAAGTGAGTTGAGTGTTAGCTCATCTCTGCATCTACAGGCTACTGTGGGCTGAGATCAGCCGGCTTGTCTCACTACAAGAAGCCCCGAGTGATGAGGTGGTCACCTACAGCTCTGTCCCCTGTCATTCACCATGCTCGCAGCATGCTTGCCAGCTCTTCCCCCATCCTATGCAGGTGCCAACACCCAGACACAGCGTGACACTGAGGGCAGCTACCTGCAGCCTTCTGGAAGTGGCTTGTGTTGCATCTTTTCTCCAGTGAAGCACCACTGGATCCTCCATCCCAAAGGAGGGCTGCAAAGCATCTCCCCACTAAAGATGTTCCATCTTGCTTGCTGTCATGGTTTAACCCCAGGCAGCAGCTCAGCACCACGCAGCCACTCGCTCACTCCCCCTACAGTGGGATGGGGGAGAGAATTGGAATGTAAAAGTGAGAAAACTCCTGGGTTGAGATAAAGACAGTTTAATAGGTAAAGCAAAAGCCGCGCACACAAGCAAGGCAAACCAAGGAATTCATTCCCCACTTCCCATGGGCAGGCAGGTGTTCAGCCATCCCCAGGAAAGCAGGGCTCCATCACGTGTAACCGTGACTTGGGAAGACAAATGCCATCACTCCAAAAGTGAGATGGCCCCTTCCTTCTTCTTCCCCCAGCTATATATGCTGAGCATGATGTCATATGGTATGGGATATCCCTTGGGTCACTGGGGTCAGCTGTCCTGGCTGTGCCCCCTCCCAACTCCTTGTGCACCCCCAGCTACTCGCTGGTGGAGTGGGGTGAGAAGCAGCAAAGACCTCGACTCTGTGTAAGCACTGCTCAGCAGTAACGAAAACATCCCTGTGTTATCAACACTATTTTCAGCACAAATCCAAAACTCAGCCCCATACTAGCTACTATGAGAAAATTAACTCTATCCCAGCCAAAACCAGCACACTCACCCTTGATTTCAGGCCAGCATCTCTCTCCGTGTACCATCTCTTCCTTCTCTTCTGCTGCTTGTGAGCAAGATGGGACAGAGCAAGACCATTATCTGCTCCAAGGGCCAGTGCAAATGGGCTACAAGTGAGCCGAGCAGCTCAGCGTACGCAATGGCGGGTACAGATGGGCTTTGCTCCCAGGCTTGGAGAGTGGGGCGTCCAGGAAGGGCTGTGGTGGCAGGTGGATGGATGCCAGAGCAATGCTTCCAGTCCCCACAGCTCCCAGGAGTGAAGAGTGCCTCCAGTTCCCCTTCTCTGCTGCCTTCATCCTTTTCCTCTCACAGAGATACTGGGCAGCCCTGCTCTGCGTATGAGTCCAGCTGTGAGGGTTTGGAAAGCGATACCCAAAACAAGGCAGGGAAGCCAGATGTAGGGAGAAGAGCCGGGCTGCCAGGGGAAGGAGGGGACCTCCAGGAAAGCCTGGTGCCTGGGGAGGGCAGGAAAGGCACTGTTTATAGTAGCAGCTGGCCCAGCGACTCACCTTTGTCCTGATAGTGCTTCATGTTTATTTTTCGCATCAGCCAAGGCCTCTCACTCTTGTTTGAAGGGAAAGGAAAGGGCTCGTTTCCCTCAGTCAGTCAGGAGTGGCAGCTGTGGTTTGGCAGGGGATGAGCTCAGGATGGCTGTGAGAGTGGAGCTGTGTCTGTGAGGCTGCTTGAGGTAATGGCCTTTAGCCTGGAGAGCTGGAAGTAATGAGCTGTTAATTATTCCTGAGCTTCTCTCTCTCACATACAGCCCCTGTACGCATGCACTCACATGGGGATTGGTGAGGGGTGTTGGCAATCAAAAATGTGCATTTTTCTTTGCTATTTCCTCTCTTCTCTGTGGTCCAAATCTCCCTGGCCCACCTTCCGTCATTTCCCACATGTTCACCTGCCATCTGAGCATCTTCATCTCTCTGTCCTCCACAGACAAACTATGAATGCTTCCCCTTCGCTGTAGTTCAGGCAGTGCAATCCCCTTGGAGAAACGCAATGTCCAGGGAATGGGTATTTACACAGTGTTCTTTGCTTTGGACACTTGTTCCAGAACAGCAGAAGACTAGTGAGAGATCAGAGCAGCGCTGCCTGGGCCAGGCAGTGCTTCACGCTGCTCTTTCTTGGCTGCTGGTGCCCAGCGCTGTAACCTCCAAGCCTCCTGCAGCCCTGGGAAAACCCAGATACTGGCCGTTTCAGATTGCCAAATCGAGCAAATCCAGGCCCCTGAGGTAGATACGTGACTGGGGAACAGGAAACAGCACCTGCAGCTTCCTCAGTGCCTTGCCCTGGACCAAGCACTGAAGCTTGCCAGCAGCGCAATGGCAGCTACCCCATGGCCCATTAGGATGCTCAAGCAACAGAGGCAATACCTGGGACTGTAGAGACTGGCAGGGACTGGTACTTCCAGGCAGCATTGGAGGACCTGCAGCAAGAGGCAAGGAGCAAAGCATGGCTCTGTGCCATGTGCTGGGCCACCACAAGCTTGCTGTGGCAAGCACCAGGCAGAGGCAGGGAGACCATCCTAGCCTGGCACCCATAGACAAGCAAACGGCTTCCACCCCTCAGCAGGGCTTAGTGAGTGGGTCCAGAGCCACGCACATGCAGTCACATCATGTCCAGAGCAGAGCTGGCTAAAAGCATGGAGAGGAGTGCCCCGTGCCGTGCCATGCCGCTTCCCTGCTTCTTAGGTTGAAGCACTAACGGGGTTCAGAGATAAGCTGGCTCCTGCAGGCACAGGCAATCAGAGCCAAGAAATCCGGCAAAGCAAACAGAAAACAAACAAACGGCACCCAGAAAACAACGTGCACAGCAGCACACCAGCTTCCAGGCCCCAAGGCTTTCGACACGAGAAGGGAAGTGTTTAGCAATTGGGCATTCTTCAGAGTACAGTGGGGGCACAGCTGAACTGCAGCAAGGCTGGCTGGGACAGTGAAGCCCAAGCAGCAGCGTTAGAAGCAGGAATGGGCAAAGGCTGCATGTGCACATGTTGCTAGCGGCTCTGGAAGATCCTTTGACATCCCACCTGCGGAAGTGACAGGTAGACATGGGAAAGGCTTTGTGTCTGCTAGAAATGAGCATCCGTGAGCAGCATCTTATCAACAGTTGTGATCCAGGAAAACAACATCCAGTTGTGAGCCTGGAAAACAACAGATTTGTTTGTGGGTGAAGTTCACAAAACACCTGACCTGTAAGATAATCCAGCCTTCAGAGCTGTGGTTTTTCGTTACAAAATGGGAAGAGGGAGCTTGTCTGAGAAAGGGCACCGAGGGGCAGACTTGCTGGGCGACTGAAACAGGCTCAGCAATATTCCACAGCTCAGCAGAGGAAATGAGAGAAAAAAAGCAAAACGCAACCAAAAGAATATGCAGAGATAAAAAGCAGAAGAGAAAGTTAACTGCAAAGAAAGGTCTGTGAGTGGTGCTGAGAAAAACATGACAATGGAAAATGACTTGCATATGGATCCTGTACAGTCACGATGGCAAGAGAAATTGTTATCCTAAAGCTTGCAGAGCAGAAAAGCAAAGCAAAGAGACACCCTGTCAAAGCCATGACTGAAGGTTTCTGTTATGCCCATGGGTGACACTGCAGGTAGTGCAAATTTGCAGAGAAATGAGTGCCCAGACTAGCTCAGTCAGAGGAAGGCAGCTGCTTGCAGATCAACCTCAAACTGGGTGTGAAAATGGCACCAGGACATCAAGGGATTTGTGAGTGAACAGAAACCTCTTCAGCACTCTGGAAGCAGAGGTGGCATAGCGCAAGCTGGCAAAGCCATGCTGAAGCGTCTATGCTGGCACAACCACAGCAGGAGCTGCAGGGTGGAAATTCCCACAACGCCATAGGAAGCAATTCCGTCAGAGATTTTGGTTAGTGTAGGCAATGCCGTCAGCTCACAAACCCGGTGCCACCAAACCTCAGAGAAGGTCTTTGTGTATTACAGGCGGAACAAAACCACAAGGAAGTCCCAAATGCAAGTGACATGCTGTGACATGCCTCTACTAACACAGAGTGAAGTACCCAAGATGGATTTCCAGGAGGAGGAGCCTTACAGAAATGGTACCAATAAAAAGAAATGAATGATTCATGCAGTACAGGATTGCCCAGGGAAGATATACTGAACTGGAAGTAAATATAAGGGAGGGAATGAAGAAAACTGGAAGAGAAGCCCCTCCTCCAAGAAGGCAGAGCCCATCACCCATTCTCAGTCCTTCATGTGACATTTTCCTTCTCCATCAGCCAGATGTAGACAGTCACAAACACGAGCTAAGATGCAAGTGAAGAACAGGACTGCGAGCAGCATGCCAGGCTGGCAGGACAATGTCACAGCAGATGACATTCTGAGATAAGGCTCTGAAACACCACCCATCACAGCCCTGGCTTAGGTCTTTGAGGAGAGGCAGGAGCAGGTTTCAGCTTGGACAAAAGCAAGATGAAATTTTCAGCTGTGGCACCATCGAAGGGACACCTGCTGACTTCCAAAAGCAACAGCCTTCCTGGCAAAAAAGAAATGCAAATCACCAGATGTCCTTTCAGACACTATTACGATTTGTAAAGTATCTAATAGAAACTCTTGCCTAAGTGTCTCTTTATCCATTGTATCCTTCTGCATGAAAATACAACAGACAGGCAGGATCAAGAGATTTCCAATCTGAGATGAATAGTGAGAGCACAGAGGGACATGACATCAAAAAAATAGTTATGTGCCAGTTTTCAAGGCAGGTTTGGAAACAATCTGAGAACAAACCATACTGCTAGTGCTCATGTCTACTAGTTTATCAAGACAGTGTCAAGGAGATTTAAGAAGAAAAGATGTCAATCCCAGGCAAAGGTGCTTTAAGGAGGAGTTCAGCAGGACACAGAAGGAAAGGACCGACAGACTGACAAACCCTACTCTGCAGAATAAGCCAGGTACAAAGCAGGCCCTGTCATTCCCAAAGACTGGAGCTTCTGGAGTATCAAATAGCTTCCAAAACAGATATTAGATGACGCAGACACAGAGGACAGAGAAATTACTGAGAAGGCAATGACACTCCTGCCGAGTTTGGCTGCCCAGGGATACACAGCATCCTTGCAGGTGCCCTGCACCTCAGCAGTGCTCCTGCGTAGTCTGCCCCAAGCGTAGCCATCGCCAGAGCATGCAGTTTATTCTTCTGTCAAGTCATGAATGGACAAGGGAAAGCCCAGCTGATGGGTTAGGGAAGTCTGGGAGAGACTTCAGAAGAACGCAAGCCTGATGCACTGCAGTCATACAGGAACTTCTGCAAATCCTTCCCAAAGCACGGAAGCAAGGGGTTTTTTTTAACCTGATTAATATTGTACTAATACTTTGGGATCAAGCATGGCTTAAATCTTGGACAGTGGTAAGAAACAGTAATGCTGCAGTTCAAAAACCAGCTGCAAAGAACTGAAGGTGTCCCAGACAGAATTAATCCTTAGAGTCAAGACATAAATGCTGCGGCTGTTGCTCCCTACACACCGATATATGATTATGCATTCTTGTGTGGCCCCAATGCCACTGTCAGAGCAGGTGCAAAAGAAAGAAAAAAAAAAACAAACAAAATAGCAAAATAAAACAACTGCCCCATAAGCAGTGCACAAAGGGAATTTGGTTATGTAAGAATTTATTCTTCCTTTCTCAAAAACCGTCTGGTGCTCAGGGGCTCATTTCTTTGTATTCATCCCGATTCCTGGAATGTATCCCAACAGCCTTCATGGCAGCCAAATACAGAGTCTTTTTTATTTTTTCCCCTCTCCTGTAGTGTGACAGGAATTGTTGGCACTTGCGCTATTTCCTACACTTGTCTCCAGTGCAGTGGTGAGGGGAGCCTCTTGCTGCCAGGTTTCCTGCCTGTGTTTCCCTCTCAGAGGAGCTGTAGCTGTTGGGACAGCATGCAGGAGCTGAGGAGCTACAAGCAGCTTAGCTGGGACCCTTCGTGCACCCTGGCACCATCGTGTTTGTCTGCAGAGCTGGGACAAGACAGGAACATGGGGCTCTTTGCCCATCAACTGGTACCCAGGAGAGCCAGTTGCCCTTCCATGTGTGCCTGTCAGTAGCTCACATGATTTTTACCAGCTGTACGCTTGGAAGGGATAATGCTTTCTGCACCATGTTTACCAGTTCACTCTCTCTGCCCTCTCCAGTCCCAGAGAGATGTTTTCCCTGGCAAAGCCCAGCGCAGCATCCAGCAGTGGTCTCCCATCAGTCCTGCTGAACGCAAACTATCCATGAGAGCAGAAAGTGACTCTGGAGATCAGTGCTGGTAAGTCCTGGTGACATCTGGGTGCCCTGCAGCCAGTGACAGCAGAGATGACATCTCCAGGGCTGACCCATGCCTGATGCCATCTCAGCACAAGAAGTATTTCATCTCAGCACAAGAAGCATTTCGTCTCATTTTTACATCTGGCCTCACTATTCCCTGTCCACAGTCATCAGCCACTTCCAGCTGCCCCGTCCTTCCTCTCTTTTTGGTTTTGCTTCTTCCCTCCCCCAGGGACATAGCAAGTTCCCGGGGCAGGGACGCCAGCAGTGCAGACGTCGGCCCCCATCTCAGCACATGCAGACAGGCTGCAGCGCTGCTGCCCACCTTACCGCAGTGCGGGGAAGGGAAGGTTTATTTAAGCACACGCAGTTACAGTGAGTGACTCTTGGCTGTTGCTCAGCCTCCCAGCATCAACCTCCAGTACACCTCCTGGCATACATATTTATGATCCCAATTATCACTGAACAAAAACCCAGGTTGCTGTGAAAATAAATGATTTTTAATCTAAATTGCCCAGTTTACATACTTCACCCACCTCTGCTTAGCAGAACAGCTGGTGTTTATCAACTTCTCATTACTGATCCAAGCAACACAGGAAGAAGCTGGCTGGAGAGGACCAGCCACCTCTGAGATAAGATGAGCTCAGGTTTACCTCTGCCTCAGACTCTGCTCCTCCACATCACTGATGAAGCCCCCAGCAGAGGCAGGCTGTGCTGGAGGCCAGCCTCTGCCGAAGTCCAAGGTCGATGAAGATGGATAAATGATGTGACATCCTAGGGCACCAGCTACAAAACCTGGGCACTGAGCTCCAGAACGGCTCTGCACAGCCGCGGCGTGCTTTTAGCAGGGGTGCAGCAGCAGCTGTGGTTGATTACTCTGGTTAAGGGGAGGCCCAGGTTTGGGTTCTTGGGATGCGAGAGGAGACTCCCACCCACACCCTGGATCCGCACGGCACACCACCAAAATTCAAACTTCCCTCCCAAGCAGCATGTGGCTTCCCTGCCCAACTGCCAGGCTTTGACAGTACTCAGAGAGGGTTTCTATCCGTCATTTAACCCATGGGATCTGAAACATGGAGTGGAAAAAGGCTGGGTCGGAGCTGTATGGTACAGATGGGAGTAGGAAGGTCTCTCCATCCAGCATGGGCTCAGTGAAGATTTGCAGCACCGTACAGTGAAGGAATGATGAAAGATGTCTGCTGATTATTATTATTATTGTTGGGTGTTATATTTCTGCAGGAAAGAGTAGTTTCTATGTAAATCCAAATAAATGTAGCTCTCTCTACACTTCTGTCCGTATCTGTATTTACAGTTATCAGTGCTTCCTTCTTCCTAATGCCTCGGGATGCTCACACCGGAGCTAAGATGATCCAAGAATTATTCTTATCGTGGTATTTCCACTGTCTAAGAATGAGCATGTGTTAAAGAAATACAGTCCCTCTTTATTCCAGGCCTTACATGGCCCCCTGAGGCATTAGACAGAAATGGGGTCAGAGTGCCAGCGTTGGCTCTTAGGTGGGCTTACGCCAGGACTGGTAGCGCTGGTGCCCAGAGGGTTGCACTGGTCAAAGATTGGAGGGAGACAGGTCGGCACCAGGTCCAGACACTGGCACGCAGAAGCAGCGAAGCCAAAGCAAGGAGCTTCCTGCAGCACCCTTCACCCTTTGGAAGTGCTGGAAAGGAAGGTGCTGCTTTTAGCAGCCGTGTGAAGGCACGTGCTGCTGCATGTGGTCCCTGTCGGTGCTATTTCCAGCTCAGCTGGCTGAGGACTGAAGGAAGGAAAACTCCTGGGACTGGGCATGGAGCAGACAGTCACATGTGGCTCAGAAATAAGTCATAAGCCACAGCAAGACAACGACACCTGACGTAAGAGGAGACTTGATCCATCCTTTCCCTTTCCCCTATTTCTTTCTCCGTCTGTTTGGGCTGACATTAGTGCTGGCGAAGGAGGGCTGGACGCTGGTGGCCAATGCCTACCGCAGGATAAATACCTCCTGTGTTTCTACAGTTCTGCTCTTCCAACCTCCTCTTAGAGCAACATCACAGCTCTGGCCAGGCTCTGCACCCTGCAGCACCTTGGGGCGCATACTGCTTACATGGTCCCTGTGCTCCCTCCCTACCTACACACACGGGTGCTCCCTGCTGTGTTTAAAAGACAGGCAGCTCCCAGTCAGCATGCCCTGGGAATGATGGACAATATCCCCCCCACCCAGGAAGGGGTGGAGGACGATAACCCCCAGCCTGGCTAACCCAGGACCTGAGCCATCACCTGGTGACCTCTTCTGGCACAAAGTCCCCGAAGCATGTTTTTCCACCCACAAAACTGCGCTGGCAGCTGGAAGGATGTGGTATCCTCACCCTCCCTCCGGCGCAGGCCCAGGAGCTGGTATGCATGACTGACTGCTCTAAGTTTCGCTTTATTTCCAAGTATTATTACAGAGCTTAATTAGCCCCGACCACCCTGACCTCTCATCCAACTAGGAAAACAGCCCAGCTTTGTCACAGTGTGTGGGAGTGGGTGGGCAGACAAGGGAGAGGGGAAATGACGTTTTATGGAACTTCCCAAGCAGCAAGTCTCTCTTTTTTTTTTTCCCCAGGCACCACAAATTTGTTTGCTGTGATTTAAAGAGGACACATTTGGTTAAAAACCATGGGCCCGATCCACAGTCCCTGCAAATCAGAACATCTCTGTTTGACTTCATGGAGCTTAGCTGATTTAGACCAGCTGACACACTGACCCTCTATGTTTAAACAAAGCCCATTTTTTTCTCATTGGTGCTATGCAGAACAGCATCGGGTTTGGCTCTGGAAGGGATATTTTAGCGGGGATGCTCTCTGCATGATTCATCCTCCACCGGGATTAACTTTGACAAGAACTGCAACAGCCACCGGCCACCAGTGTGGGTCTGGGGGCTCTGCCACAGAGAAAGACACAGCCACCCGCACCCCAGCTCCAAGTGCAGAGCCCGGCCAGCAGCACAGCACCAGCCGCTACACCCACTGGAACAAAAGCCCTGCTGGGATGCCTGGGCAGCTGCCTTATGGTGGCCTCAGCTTCATCTCAGGGACCCAAACGGCACTGCTGAGGACCAGACAGTCTGGGTGCAGCAGCTGCTGCAGGCAAGCGACTGCGGGGCTGGGCACCATCCCTAAGTGAGGTGCTGGGGGTGGCAGGAGAGATGAGCGGAGATCTTGGTGCCGGGGCAGGGCACTTCTGCACCACGTGGACCCTCAGGTCTTCCAGAGCCATCAAAGCTTCCCTCGATAGCCTGATGTCCAGTCATTGACCTGCCTCCTGCTACAAAGATGTAAGAATATGCTTTTCACTGTGTATGAAAAGAAAAAGCAGAACTGACCTGAAAAACTGCTGAGAAGATCCTGCCCTAGCACGGTGAGCACCAGCTACCTGAACTGAGAACAGGCAGCCCGGTGGAGTGAGGCAGGAAGGTTCTGGGGACTGGCTCTCCCCCAAGCTTGCTGTATTTCAAACGGGATGAAGACTTACCTCCTCTGAGCTCAGGGCTGAGGCTCCCCTAATGGCATTGCGGGAATGCTCGGTAAACAAGCAGTAAACTATTCATTGCACTGATGATGGATGCCTCGCAGGGATTAGAAGGGGAAAACAAACTCAGCATTTGCAAAGAGCAGCGAGGAAATAAATGTTCTGCATTTACCATTTCCAAGCAGTGGAGCGCGTCAGGGAGGTGGAAGGACTTGGAACAGGGTCTCCCTGCGAAGCTCCAGCTGGGTGTCTGGCCACTGATTGTCAGAGCAAAGATATGAGCTGGAAAACCTGATCATTCTTCACTCTGCACCGGTCCAAACTGAACACCGAGGTTGGGATCAGCCGGGAAGCAGCACTCGCCCGCGTGAGGCTGCAAACGTGGGCATTTATTGCTCTCTGGTGGTGAGACAGACTGTGGAGAGCTGCGTGCTGCTCCTGGTGCTGGGGCCTCCCTCTCCCCCTGCTCACTCCACAGAGGAGTTTTTGCTTGTCCTCCAGCCGTGTAGCTCAGGGCACTCGAAGGCAGCTTGTTGCTTGCCAGGCGACCGACTTCTCCCTGGGCTGCCAATGGCCCATGCAAAGGCAATGCAGCTGCCTCTGCCTGCCAAAAGTCCCCCAGCACCCCATCAGCACCCCTGCCCACAGGGCTGGATGTGTGCCACAGCGCAGGCCGGTGCGCCCAGCCTTGCTGTCTGCTCCCCAGTGCTCCTGTGTCCTGCGGGGCTCTGCAGCCTGAAGAGGAGAGTTTGGGGAGGGTGCCGGGCTGCAAAGCCTGGGCCAGGTGAGGACTGACAGCGCTTTTCCCGTGCAGGACCCGTAGCGTGCACACGCTTTAGATGCTGAAAGCACACATGGGCTGTGGGGCAGAAGAGGCCACCCCGGCTGCTCCAGTGCCAGAGCTGAGGCTGCACGGCAGGGCTGGGGTGAGGGTGGGCTCTGCCTCCCCCTCGAGCAGCCTCCCACCTGCATACAGGGCTCGTCCACAGGTGAGGCTTGACCAGCCCCTTCCATTTCTTCTCTTTTCCCTAATTCTGCCAAAAGCTTTGGTGGTGCTTTATCCCCAAGAGGCCCCAGGCTCTGCAGAGGTATGGGTCACAGGCCTCCGCAGAGCAGACAGGACAGAAACCAGATAGGAATAAATAAAGCAGTTGCTATTCAAGTTAAAACACATTTCGGTCGGGCTGAGCTGCCCCATGGGACTTGAGGTGTGTGGGGCAGCTGGGGGGCACAGGTGGGCACATGGCAGCACTCTCCTGTCCCTGTCCCAGGCAGGGCAGCCGCACTCCCGAAACACCATCGCTTGCTCAGCCCTGCTGCATGCTCCACCACCGCTGCCAGGGGCTCATCCTGCCCAGATGCCCAGCCTCGATGTGCCTCCTGGGCTGTGGTGCACAGCCCTGCTCCCAAAAAATGAGGGCAGGGTCCCAAGTACTCGGTCCCTTGCCTGCCGAGGACAAGACAACCAAACGCTGCCAGCTCCCTATGGTGCGGCGCAGGACCTCTCATGGGCCGGTTGTTCTGGAGAGCACATGGACCGTGCCAGTGGCTTGATGGCTCACACTGGAGTCCCCGGGGTGGCGGGTCAGTCAGACGACATGGCCGCCTTCACTCAGCCACCTGGGCCGGTATGTGGCACAGCCCGGCGTGCCCTCAGGTCCCCGCGAGGCACCGGAGATGTCACCCAGCTTGGCGCGAATGAGGCCTTGCAGCTCCTGGTCTTCCAGCTCGGTTGCTGCGGCGAGGGCCAGGAGGAAGTAGGCTGCTGCATCCTGTTCATCCTAACCGTAAAGGACAGGGCAGGCATTAGGAAGTGGTTTAATTGAAGGTCACAGGGTATAAGGGAGCTGGAGCAGAGCCCGGTGGTTCCAGGCAGAACCCAGTGACACCTGACTTCATTGAAATGGGCTCTATATAGTCACAGCTAAGTGCCAGCACTTCTTTCCAAATTGCCTTTCCCCCTTCAAAACCCGGTTGTGCCAGCATTGTGTGCATTTATTCTAAAACTGTAGATAGGATGGAGAGTTACGGGATGCAGCCATCTACATGCGTGGCTGCTCTGCCAGCAGATGTGACACTCCACCTCCAGCTCTCCGTCAAAACCCGAGTGCTCAAAACAGCATCATGGAAAGGTTTCCTACCTTCAGTTTGTGCAGGGTCAGGTTGCCAAGGTGGCAATACGCCTTGCAGTAGTACAGGGCCTCTCCAGAGCACTGCAGCAAGGGGGGGTGCAAGGCAAGCGTCTTCAGGTAGCAATCTTCTGCCATCTCATACATATGCAGAAAATAGTAGACTGTAGCCAGGCGGTGGAATGCAACCAGCTCTTGCAATTGATCTCCTGGAAAAGAGTTGCTGGTACAGTCAGCCTGCAGTGCGCTCGCAATACATCCCCAGCCCGGCGTGCTGAGCTGCTTGGGGAGGCATTTGCTCAACAGCCTGGGTGCATGCCTATCTTCATAAGGAGACACTGGGTTTGAAGATGGTTCAGAGAAAACAGAGCCATGGGCAGGGTTGCTGATACCAAAGCTGGACAGATTGCCCAGGGACTATATCATTCAACCAGGGGATTTCTTGGGTGCTGGAAAGGGCTACAGCAAGACTGGTTCCATCTCAGATATTTATGCTGGCGTTTTGCACATTCAAACTATTTCTGTAATTGGAAGGGATGAGTTTATCAGAAGAGCCAGGGCAGAGAGGAACTGTTCAGTCCTGTGCCTTCATCAGACTTCCTGTGCTCCAGTGTAGCACCAACCCTCCACTCAGCCGGTCCCATCACCAGCAGAGCACTCCCATGCAGCTGTCATGCAGCTTAAAAAGGGAAGTGGCCTTAAAAAGTTGTTATCGCTTAGGATAAGAATAGGCCCAGCAGTCTTACAAAAGCAGGAGATCCCCCTTTCGCATGCACACTGTTCTCATCCAGAAAGGCAACCCCATCCGCAGGAGCCAGAAACTCCCTGTGCCCTGCGGGTGTGCATCACTCACCGACCCTGATGCTCAGCCTGGCTGCCAGCGTGGCGAACTCCAGTGCCTTCTCGTAGCCCTGCAGTCCGATCTGCAGCTCTGCCAGCTTATTGAACAGTCGTAGCTCTGTCTTAGTGGCCTTTAGTTTCCTGGCCAAGGGGACAGCACCTCCCTGAGGAGAGAGAACAGAGTCCAGGCTGTTCCTGGAAGTATCAGTACAGCACTGCCCACAGAGGGGTGATAGAGCAGCAGGACATGGACCAAGCACTTAGCATGACAGGCAGACGATGGGGTGGTTGAGTGCTGCAGGTTCAGGTTCTAGCCCCTTCTTTCCCTTGAAAATGAGTTTCATATCCCCGAGTGTGGTTCTCAAAACCTGAGCCTCATGTCTCTGCCCTTTCTTAGGTGCCCGAATTTCTGACTCTGAGCATGTCCCCAGGAGTGACCTCCTCATACCTAACAGTACTAGGATTTGTAATGTAAAGACCCTGTTCCCACCTCCCAAATGACCTCTGGGGTGAGCTGTGGCCATTGCAAAATATGTCTGTGCTCCAGGCTTCCCCCCTGCAGCAATGGTCGCGCTCTGGCACATTCAGAACGACCCCATCTCTCTCCAACTTCCATCCCTCCAGCCTGGCCATGCAGTGCTGCAGCCAGCCCTGGGATGGGGTCACAAGACTGGATTAAGGACACAAGAACAGAAATGCTTGGAGGAATCAGTACCCTATAAAACTCCACCGCTTGATCTCTGTTTCGGCTGCCATTAAAAAAGGTATCACCTGCTTTTTCATAAAGATCCATGGCCAAGGAGAAGTTCTCGGATTTCAGAGCAGTCTGAATGGCTGCCTAGAAGGAAAAGGAACTGGAGTGAGACTTAGAAAGAGACATTTGCACAGAGACATTGGTGTGATTACATAAAACCAAGTCATCATCAACGTGAGCCCCGGTGTTGCAAAGAGCATGGAGACAGGTTGGCCAGCAGGTATGTGGGACTGTTGTGCTGCATTTGCAAGTGATGTGCGTAAGGATGGAGCCAGATAACCCGTCCCTGTGCAGGGTCAGTGCGACAAATCGATCAGCTGGGATATCCAATAGCATCAAGATTTAGAGTCAGGACAGTGCAGCCAGCAGCTGGTCTGTCATTGGTGTGATGGAGCCAATGTGAAGATTGACGAGGGGAATGGACAGCTTACACAGAGAAAGGGCAGAGCCAACAGGAGGGAGGGCAGGTATGCTAACTTCTGGGAAGAAGAGTTATTTGTGCCAATTATGCGCTTGGCCCTGGTGCCACCTTCCAGCCAGAACATGTTGTTCCTTACACCATGACAATTTATCATTGCCAGTGACCTTGCCTGGGAAGGGGCCCCTCAGGGACTCAGACATGCCCTGCTGAGATCTGGCATCGGCTGGCCCTTCCTAATGGGAAGTCACCCCTCCTTTAGCCCCTGCCTCCCTGCTGAAACCACGAGCCAGGGAGGCAATGATGGCTCTTTGTTATGGCCTCAGATCTCCCTTGTGAACAGTAGGAAACAGTCTGATGCCAAAGCCGCCTATTCATTTCACCAAGGTCACTGAACAGCCACCCAGTATCAGTAACTCCCTGCCTTTACCACTCCGATTTAGGGGCAGGCTGCTGTGACTGATGGGAAAGGCTTCTCTCCTTGTTCCCACCACCGTGTTCCTCAGTCACCCACCCCCACCCAGTTCAGAAGTACTTCTGGGGTAACAGAGTGAGGACTCAAAACGTCCTCTACACGTGTCCAGGCTTTGCTGGATAGTCCAGCAGACCCACCCAGCCTTCTGCTCTGCTTACTCTGGGCATGTGAAAGAATTTCCCATCTTTTAATAGAAGCTGCTCCCTGAATGAGAGGGCTTTAAGATTTTATGAGTTGCTCTTCCTCTTTGCAGCTCAGCTGATAAAGTAATGCTAGAGATGGAAAGAAGCCAGTAGTCTTCTACTCTAAGAAGTCTCCAAGCAATTCCCCAGCACCTTACCCCTTATCTATGTGTACTTCAATGGGATCTGGTCACCTGGCACCTCCAGCTTCTTTTGGCACTACTACATCACTTTCTTACTCAATAAATTCACTTACTTTCACCCAAGAATCCTCTAAACCCAGTGTATGGAAGGAAAGATAGGTAATTTAGTGCCAGATAGTGCATGAGTGTAAGGCAACAGCTCCTCCTTCCAGCAGCAGGTTTACACTGCTTGTAAGAACTTTCTCTTCCAGATCCTCCAGCACCACAAGGCTCCTACCAAGTCACATAGCTGTGATGCGAATGCAGCTGGCCAGGGTGAGAATAAGACTGCTCCAGCCACCTCTTCCATACCTGAAAGTACATTTCCACCAATTCATCTTCCTGCATAAGATAGTAGAGCCTTCCTGCCTGCAGCCAGGCCTCTGCTGCTTTCACAGTCTCCTCAAGGTCAATGAAGATCCTTAGACTCTGTTTGGTGCAGTCCAGGGACTGTCTCAAAGCCCTTTGATGGTAACAAGCAAAAAGCCATTACAGAGAAATCACAGGACAGCCCCAGCAATCAGCTGCAAAGCTACCGCAACACCTCCCCACTGGCAATCCTGTCTTCTCCTCCTACAGTTACCAAAGATTAGAGACAAATGGACAGCCACAGCTCTGAGCAATGTGACCTGGTGAAATCGTGGAAGTCTCCATACTTGCACCCCACACAGCATGTGGCACCCCAGACAGCATGTGGCACCCAAAACCACACCTCTGCCTATTGTTTGTGCCTCGGTGCAGCCAAAGAAGCAGATCTGTGGCCACATTTACAAGACATTATAGCCCCTCTTCAAGCCCCTGGTCACTAGAGGACAAAGGGACAAGCCAGCAGGTTGGACACACTGCCTGCAAAAGGCAGCTGTGGCGAAGGGAGCGCTGGGCAGTGCCCAGGGCATGTTTGTTTGCTTGGTGTCTCGTCTGCTGGCAACTGGGCTGCAGCTGCCCTTGGAGTCCAGGGAATGGGGTGCTTTGTGATCTTAAATAGCACTGTTCATATGACAAGCGTCTGCTTCCTAAATTCCTTCCCTCTGAACTCACTGTGACCTAGCATGGGAAGGTTAACATCCAAGTTAATGACAGCCCCTGCCTATTTGTCCTTCTGGGGCATGGGAGCTAGCTCTCCACTATTTGCCACGTTTGCCTTCAAAGACTTGAAGAAAGCCTGTGGCCTGTCCAGGTCTCTTTCTCTCCTCTCCCACCTAATCTAATCAGTCACCTGCATGTGTCAAGCGGGAGATTGAAAGGTGAGCTGATACTGGGTCTTAAGTACCTCCCTGGGGAAAATATTACAGCAGAGATAGGAAGGGCAGACTCAGCGGCTGGAGGCTGAAGCCAGACTTATTCAAATAACAGATAAGGAACCTATTTTTACTGGTGAATGGTGATTAATCACTGGAATAAACCTCCAAAGGAAGTGATGAATTCCCTGTCACTGGGTCCCCTCTGATCAAGGCTGGATGTCTCTCGGGAAAACTGGCCAGACCCCAGTTCCGTCCCAGCTAACAGCCCAGCATTTGCCCAGCTGTCACGGTGCTCTGGTTGACATTGAACTGCTCCCCTCTTCACCGCACGGCGACAGCTCACAAATCTCAGCAGCGCATTAACCATCAGCCTGCCTGCGGGGCAGCTAGAGCTACCACACACCTTCCCCACCTCTCTCCTGGGACAACCCAGGAAAGCCACTGCTCTTGCTTTGGGTGAGCAGGGGCCCCACTTTAAAAGCATCTAACAAACAGCCACAGCCAGGACTTACTCGGATGTGCCCAAAGCCTGGTAGAGCTGGCTGAGGGTCTGCCAGACGTTGCCTTCCATCTCTCTGTCCTGGAGCTGTTGTGCCAGTGATACCCAGTGCTCATGGTAGGTGATGCAGGCCTGGAGATTGGGGGACACTTTGCTGTAGAAATGGCAGAGAGACTCAGTGATGTGAAGCTGACCTGCATGATACAGGGAAGGGAAAAGGACAGGTCAGAGGGCTGCGTTAGGAACCTGACAGGGTGCTGTGCAGAGGTGCTGCCCTGGTTCCCGCCAGCAAAGCTGTACTCACTCCTCACGTTATGCCACTTCAGGGCAAAACCCAACGCCAGTTCATAACAGAGTTTGCCATCTTCCATCCTCTGCCTATTCACCATGGCCTGTGCTAGCCACAGCAGCACCCACACCAAGTCCATCTCCAGGTCTTCACTGCCCTGGAGCTCAGCATAGAGCTGAGCCGACTGGAGCAGGTAGAGCTCAGACAGCTGGCTCGCCCCACGCGAGAGGCTCAGCTGCCCCAGGTTAGCCAGGGCAATAGCCTGGTTCCTCTTGTTCCCGGTCTCCTTGGCTTTGTGCAGGGCCCGGAGGTAGTTCTCTGCAGCCTTTTGCACCTGCCCTTCTCCTTTGAGGGCAATGGCCAGCAGATTGTGCACGGCTCCCCCCTGAGTCACGCTGTCCGTCCCACGCAGAGAGCACAAGAGCTGCCACATGATGTCTGCAGCTGGGCCCGGCTGGCTGTTCAGGAGATACATCCACCCCAAAGAGAGGGAGGACTCAAAAGCTTCCTCCTCACCCATCAGTCTGCTGAGGGTTACAGCTGTGGCTGCATAACAAACTGCCCCATCCAACATGCCGTGCTGGAGGTACATCCTGGACAAGATGGCACACAGCATCCTCTGGGTGGGCACAGCTTTGCTCTTACAGGAGAAGTACAATGCCTGCTTGAGATAGAAACAAGCCAGTGCTGGGATGCTGCTCCTCTCCAGTGGGCTTCCAAGGAGTTTGGAAGCATTTTGGAGGATGAAGCCAGCTCTCCAAATGGGTGTGGGTGCCCCCTTGACACCACTGGGAACAAACAACCTGGCGGAGGCCAGTGCGATATTTGGCAAGTACTTCTTGTCATATAGATAGCTCAAGATGGGGGTGGCATCCAGTGACACAGAACTAGCGTCTGGGCTGAGTAAAGTGGTGGTGAGACATTGAAGATGCTCGGTAAAGGGCAGAACTTCATCATTTTTGCCCAGTTGTAGGAAGAGCTTGACAATAAGGAAGCAGACCCGTGCCTCCAAGGGAGCGTTAACCACAGCAATGGCTTCCCTCAGGACGTACAACATGACTTCCAGCTCATTCTCAGAGCTGAAAGAGCGGCCAGGCAAGCAGACAAGCAAGGCCACAGTTTTTCCCAACAAGGAGGAGAACTTGTGTTTCATGTTCTGTTTCAAGTAAATGGAGGCAAGGTTCACGTGCAACGCAGCCAGTAGGGGCAGGTCCCCAAAACCCCTGTCCATGATGCTCATGGCTTCCTCAAAGTAGACTCGAGCCTGGGAGAACTTGACCTTTTTGATGCAGAGCTTACCCAAGAGGAAACAGAGCCTGACATGAGCCCAGACTGAATGAGTCCTCTTGGCCCAGTTCCTGGATGTCTCAAGGTACAAGACAAGTTCATCCTCATCAGAGAAACCATAAAAAGTGGAATTGAGAAAGGAAAAACTGAGGTCATAGAGGCTTTGAAAACTGGGCACATAACTGTCTTGGTTAAGGAAGGTCAATATGGGGTCAAAGACATCAGCATCTTCCATGTGTCCAGCATTCAGGTCAATAAAGAACTTGGGATCATCAAAATCATCCAGCTTCTCCAGGAGAATATCTTCCAATGCAGCAGGGGCTGATTCACTCCCTGGGCTAGACAGCTCGGAGGTGCTAGTCGTAGCCAAGCCATTTATTTCCTCCCAAGACTGGAGCAACTGGATATCTTTACAGCCGCGGAGAACAGCCTCTGGAAGGGACAGGCAAACCACAGTGGGATGTTTCCCCATGTCAAAATTCACCCTCAGAAGTCATCATAAAAGCATCCCATTCTGTCCCCTCCACAGACTCACCTGATGGCACTTTCGGGAACATGGCTGTGGGTTCAAAACCATCTATACAAAGAGACAAACAGAAAACAAAAAGCCCAGAGCCTTGGTCAGTGTTAATGTGCAGACACAGTGCTCAAACCTTACTGAGATCTCCTGACCTCCTGGCTCCTGCTGTGGGCATGGAGACAGTGTCACCTGCCACTTTAGCTGTGCATCCCCTTTGATAAACGCCCAAAGGTCAGACAGCAGCAGGGGACCTGCTGTAGGCAGGGACCTACAGCCAGGATCAGTTGAGAGCAGCATCTGCCAGGGTGAACTACAGATGAGGAGCTGCCCTGGAAGCAGAGAAGACCCCTGAAAACTGCAGTGGCAAGACCCAGCTCTTGAGGGTATCCACAACCTCCACGAACAGGCTGAGTAGAGGGCTTGGAGGCTGTCTCAACCACAGCAGTTGTCTCCCCTGCAAAGCCCCAAGCAAGGATCTCTCTAGACACCGTGCAGCATTGCTCTCCATGGGGAGCAATGGGGCTGGGCACATAAGGAGGGGGAAAACTCACCCAACCGGTACACAGAGGTGATGTCAGTGCGTGCCAGGTCACCAAGGAGGGTGGTGAAGTGCTGCTCACCACCATTGCAGGGGATGCGCAGGAGGGGAGATTTTTCTTCTTCACTCAGAAACACCAAGCCCTTTCCCCTAGGTTGAGGCAGACATCAGGGGAAAACAGTCAGTGTCTCCCCATCCCACAGCTGTCCTGTGGCATGAGGATGGGCTTTCCCATCCCTCCTCTTCCTCCCACTAGAAAAGCTCTACTGCGGATGAATACAAGAGTCTGGACACTTTCCCCATCAGACCTCTCAGATCCAGCTTCTCATGGAGGAACCTATGGGTACCAGAGGGAGGGACCTATTCGTTTTTTCTGTCTCCAGAAGCCATATCTGAGGCCAGAGCATCATCTGATCTCCTCTCTGTTCTCTGTAGTGTCAAAGTGCCTAAGACTTACCTTGAGTGAGGCAGATCCAGGAAAGCCCAACAGACCTAGCAACAGGCTAAGACCTTGTCCTCCCACACCTACTCTTGTAGGAGAAGCCTTTTTGGATGTGTATTGAACAGGAGCTATGTCTTTAAGCCACCAACAAAGACAACTGTCTGGGTCATCAGAGTGGGGTTGTGTCACCCTCCCTCCCTGGACAACTCTTGTCTGTGTCCTTGGGAGAGTGTTAAATTCTGCTCAGTGAGGAACTGTGCCAGTGGTCATTCTGCCTCGACATCCCACAGAAAGCGAAGGGGCAGAAGGAAAGTAAAGCAGGACTTGGTTTCCTTGGCAGTGATCATCCTCCCCACCCTTGCCAGACTCACAGCCCCTCAGGCAAAGCTACAAAGTCAAGAACATTTCACGGTGAAACTGTGAAGCCAGGTCACCTGGTACACAGGTGTCCTGGGCTGCCTTAACACAAAGCCAGGTCTAGCCCAGGGCCAGATCTGTTCCTCTCCAAGAATCACCTGAGGCAAGTGACATATGATTGCTTTGTCTGGGCAGAGACTCCTGCAGCCTGTTGGCAGCAGAGCTTGGCCAAAGCTTCTGGACAGACCTCAAATGGATCCTCTTCCCTTCCTTTTCTCCTGAGTTTAAGTTAATCTAGATGGTAGCAGTAAACTTACAGAGGTTCACAAGTCTCAGGATTTATGTATCTGGTTGGGACAAAGCCGATGCTCCCACTGCTGAGGGATTTGCCCACAAACCACGGGCATCCTGGAATGAGGAAGCCGATGACTTCTATGCTGTCTCCTTTGGAGAAACTCAGTTCATCCCATGCTGCTGCTCTATGGTCCTCTGTGGCTGTGCATCTGCCTTTGACTGGGAAACCAAAGCAAACAAGGGCATTTCAGTGTGAGGCCACTGTTAAAACCTCCTTGCTGGAAAAGACTCAGGCAAGGAGAGACCATGATTCCAGGTTGAGAAGGCTGGCGCTCTGTCCCCTAAGATTTATTGTGCTTTTGGACTCAGAAATCTGCAGTTTCTTCTTGAGCATTATGAGAAAATATACAAGAGGCATGGATAAACCCCACACAGCCAAAGACTGAAACCTCTGAGAGATGCAGTATGGAAGGTGGCTGGAAACATGAAGCTGCTAGAGCTTCATAGAAGCTGCACTGTCTCAACTCTCTACCAGGAGTGAAATCTTTAACAATGCAAATGCCCATCACGCTACATGCCAAATTCACACCTGCAGTGGCTTCCCATGTCCAGCATGATCTGAACAGTGCCCATGTCCAGCCAGGAATGGCCAGGGGCTAACTGGTGAATGGTGAGCACAGGTTTCATGTGCACACTGGTGGGAGCCTCATTGTTTAAAACTTGAGTCCTGAAATAATTAAGGGAGAGACAAAATTGTAGTAGAATAGAAAAAAACAGCAGTAGAAGGATGCCATCAGCAGCTCTCTGTACTCTGTGCTCTTCAGATCTCCCTACAAAGTACATGCAATTTGCAAGCTCTGTTCTCCATTCAAGAGAGTCCAAGGATGCAGTATTCCCTTAGAGCACCTTGCAGTGGAGTGCCATTTTCAGAATGAGAGATGGGCCCTTTGCATTTGTGGCCAAACCCAGGTTTGCAAGAGCCGTGCCCTTCCCTGGGAAACGTGGCCGCGTTACACAAGTATCACTCACCAATTGGCTGAGAGGTCGTCCCACTGATCTCCTGGGAGATGCCAAAACTCACAGCATAATTCTTCAGGAACCACCTGCAAGGCAAAGGGGAACCACATTGGTCCTCTCTGAGCAGTCCTGTCCTCAGGCCACCACCAGGGATGGTCTCACACAAGCAGGACAGATGTTCTGTTCCCTGGGAGTGCTGGAGCTGCTATGGAGCATGGCCAGCGTGGCCAGTCCAGTAATCTCTTGCAATGGTGTTACTGGGCATGGAAGGCAGTTTGTACCTCACAGCTGCAGTCTTACACCACATGGTATGGTTTTGCACAACAGGATGATTTTGCCAGCCTATAAGGAGGATTTCACTGTGTGAGTATAAGAGGAGCTGCAAGTGTCTTTGAGGCTCAGACAGGTGTCCAACGTGAGGCCCCACTTTGACTGGCATTACCTAAACCTTGAGCTAGGTATCTTCTCCCACTTATTCACCTGTAAATCACAAATAATCTCATGTATGACCTAAATCAATATCATACAAGAATGATATCTGATGTCCTTGCTCTGTCCCATTAACAGGACCTGAATTGGTTCCAGTGGTTGTCTTTATGCATAATGTATATCCTCACAAAATTATGTAGCTCTTGCCCATCGCCAGAGGCAAGAGCAGTTTCTCAGCCCAAGCTTGGTGCTAGGTCCATGCATCAGGATCAGGAAAGAATCTTGGCCTGAGCACTATTAATTGGCCAGTCTACTTACTGGTAAAATGGGCGAGGTATTGGCTCTAGAGCTGTCAAAGGCACAAGGCCTCGTTGACCCGTCAGTAAGGACATCCCTTCCCACTTGGACTCCTCTCCAACGTTCCTCACATGGATCAGCTCATTCTTGCAGAGCTGCAGGCCTTCCCCTCCCGCCTGCTCTGGCTGCCAGACACCAGGCACTGCTCTGGAAAAAAAGTTACCTGCAGATAGAAAGGGTCATGCCCAGGTCAATGGCATCAGTGCAAGACATAGCCCAGCACAGGCCTACAACACAGCCCTGCTGAGGTGCTTTTGAGGAAGTCCCTACACATGCAGTCCCTTCTCACCTTCCTGGAGTAGCAGACCCATATATATGGTGGCCAAGCGATCTTCATCCACAGTAACTCTGATCTCCGTGTCCTCCATCAGAGCACAGTTTAGCCAGTACTCCCGGTCAAAGAGAAGCTGCTCCAAGCAGCTGCCCACATACCCTAAGAAACCAAGAGGGAAAGCAGTGTTAGCACCCTCCTTCACTGTGCAGGATGAAGTGCTCTTTGGATGTCTCCCAGACTGAGCCATGCTATGAGGCAACAGCCTCTAATTCTGCCTCCATCCCCAAAATGCAATAGAGGCATTACCCAAAAGGCATCCTCCTGGGTCTCTTTCATTGATCCAGACAGTGGTTTCATAAATCTGTAGATGGACGCCAAGGTCTTCTAATTCATATTCTTTATCTGTCCACCCTGTTACATCACTGGTTTTTGGTGTCGAAGAATACCTTCTCCAAAAACGCTTCTCACACTGTCTGTTTAGATCTCTCACACCTTGAAAACATTACCTAAAGTCAGATATGTGGAAAACTTCCAGACTTCTTCTAGGGTTTTGAAGGTGAGGAGGAACCGATCCTCTTGTGCTTGCATACAGACCAGCCTGGCTGACAGCTCCTACACACGAAGGACAAAGCAAGATTAGGGGACGGTCCTGGGACTCTGACAGGGGGTCTCCTTTGTCAGTGTGGGAATAATATTAGACCCTAGAATGAGACTAGGCACTCATTTATTAGCATAGTTGAGACTGAAGCTGTGCAAGTTGGTTGCCTGGGGTTAAGGGGAGGGTGCTCCAGCCAGCTGAGTCCTTCAGCCAGGAGGGATGGAGTACTCGAAGTGACAACTTCCCATGGTGCCGCAGTGGGAGGGTGAAGAAGCTCTATCTCCTCCTCCAAATCTTTTCCCCTGTGTTGCACACCAGAACCACTGTGCTTTTGAAACCCAGACACCTGAACCGTACCACACAGGGGTTAATCTTCAGTCAGGACGGGCACAGCTTCCAAACTGCAGCTCTGAGGCTGAAAGCACTAACTGTGCCTCAGGGGAGAAGCTCTTCTTTCACTGCTGCTGGCACTAGTATGTCTGCACTGTTCCAGGTGCTCTGGGAAGCTCTGCAGGGAGCCCTGAGGGGTCAGGGCCTTAAAAACCAGCAGAGAAGGAGAGTTCAGTCCAGGAAACATCTCCATACCTTAGTGATTTTTCTATATGAAGCTAAATACTCTGAGAACCCCTGTGCTTGTCCAAAGATGCCACCTCCACCGGGGACCTGAGTCTGGCACACAGCTTTGGTAATCCCAGCCCTGTGGAATGCCAGCTATTTAGACTCACCCCAGGGCTACCTGCATGATCCCTCAGGCAGCTCAGAGACTCTAACATCAGGCTCCTGACATGAGGCTCAGCTTTGCATCTGCCTCTCACCTGTTACCAGTTCATTTCCCCCATGATTTCAGTCCCCTACAGAGTCCCCGTGTGCAGGAACACACCCTGCAGCGGCCTTGGAGGAACTTCTCTTTCTCAGCTGGGTTTGGTGTCCCATGACATATCCCATCAGGACAGGAGCCTCTCAGTACACACCCTGCCCTGCCAGGCTGGGGCTCCTACCTTGAACAGGGCACAGACATCTCTGTCATCACTCTCCAGGGCCCACAGCTTCTTCCTGGCTGCTTCCTGGAGCTGGGAATTGAGGCACCGGGAGGAGCGGCTCTCAACGGAGAAGAAGAGCGAAATCTCTTGAAAGAGAAATATGCAGGGTGAAGGGGGAGAAGGAGGTCCATGCCGCACAGAGCTGCCTCTGCCACACTGCCTTCCTGCAGCCAGCCCCACCAGTGCCTCCATCCCTCGCCCGTTTGCGATGCTCAAACAACACAAACCCAGCCCGTCATCCCCTTCCAGCAACAAAGGTGAGAAACTCAAGGGATGGTAGGGTTGGTTAGCTGCAATGTCAGGCCTTGCTACATTCAACCACTGGAAATCTGAGTGATGCCAAAGGCAGCATCTTACCTGGTGGAAAGCCCTCCCCGACAGCCAGCAGCACTGAGGAGGTGTCCGGTGAACCTTCTGCTGCCTCGGTAGTGGGGTTGCTTGGCTCTGATGCCCCAGCCTTACCTAGCAAGGAAGCGGGACACAGAAGAGCTGCTGTCAAATTTTGTGGCAGAGGTCTATGAGATTCTGCCTAACCATGCCACCTAAAAGCAAAGCCCGTGAGTTGCACTGCAGATCTGGCTGGGGATTGTGTGAATCTGGTATCACTTTATAATCATGCTCAAGGGTGGAGGCAAGATCCATGGGACTGATGTGTCCTAACTACATGATGCCCTTGATGACTAGCTTCTTTCCAGTGCTGGAGTGGCTTTGAAGTGAGGGGACATTCCCTCCTTGCTCTTGGGACAGACCCTCACTGAGCAGATCTGGCAGAAGGATGATCCTGTGACAGATTTTTTTGGAGGAGACCTCAGAGTGACAGCACTTCCCCAGTGCAGAAGAGCCAATGACTTGTGAAACTCTGCTCATCCATTTGACAGTCAAAATGAGATTTTCTCCCCTGCCTGCTCTGGTCAGTATCTGAAATCCAAGCTGCATCCTCTCTGCTTCACACATTGTCAACTATTGCCATAAAGGATTTGGGAACTGAAACTTTAGCTGGTAATTATGTTAATGAAGGCTGAGGCACATAAAAATCCAGTGTGCTCTCCACAGCTGTATTGCCTGCGGAGGAATAACAAGATTAAAACCCAATTTTTGTCAGTAATCAGATTGGACTTCTAAGACAAACATGTACCCAGAGTTCTGGAGCTGGAACATGCAGCGGCTTTTGTAAGTCGCTTCTATGACCATAACTATACAGTTCTTTTTATTGAGCCAGCTTTGCTAGTCAGTCAAATAAACCGATATTTGCACACAGAATTATAATCCTTATTTATAGTTAGCGGTAGAAAAGAATGGCCCAAGGCTGGACATGTAATGAATGAGCTTTTCTTTCAAAGAAAAAGCTCTACATTTCTCAACAGCTGCTTTGAACACACTTAACAAAGGACTTCATCCAGCAACTCTGTCCTCTTCCACACGTGGGGGAAACGGAGACAGAGACGCGAAACAAGCCAGAGGCACAGCTAAACCCGAGCTGGCTCCTGCCTGGGCTGGGCTTGCCTGCCAGCTGCTTCACTCCTCCCTCCCCTCCTCTCCTCCCTGCATCCCAGCAGACCCTGGCGGACTCCGCTGGGTTTGGCAGGGCCCGGTGGGCAGAGGATGGCTCCCTGTACCCCAGGGATGGGTACCTGATGCCATGGTCTTCTCCTGCCACCATTTTTCCCGGCGCTCAGCTGCGGTGCGCTGCAGGTGGTCCCGGCGGGGCAGGAGCACAGGCGAGCGGCAGCAGCAGGACTCACACTCTTCACCTAGGGAAGGTGGGTGGTGGAGAGAGGCGTTCGGATCTCTGGCAGGATGCTCCCTGCCCGAGAGGTCTCCATATGGTGTGCCAAAGGAGGTGGCAAGTCGGACACTGCTCATGCCGCCTCTGCCAGCGGCATGACGAAGCATGCTGGTGGGTGTGTGCAGAGCCAGGCAGGGGCCAGGGCTCGCTTGGGTTAAAGCAGAAATGGGTTTGCTCCCCGCAGCACTCATGCATTCAGTGTTTATTTTTGTTTGGGCCAGACTCAGAAACGGAACTGGGAGCTTTTTCAAGAGACCAATTGAAACTGCTGGTGGGCAGTCATTCCCAGTCATGCTAGTGACTCATTTACCTCCTCGGTGCTGAAGTATTTTGTAACAGCGGGCAGGAAACAGCCCCAGCCCGGAGCCGAGCGCAGGTCCCGGTGCTCAGGGCTGCGCTCCTGGCAGCTGGGGCTGAAGTGCTCGCGGCACCCGCTGGCACCGGCTCTGCCGGGGGACACGTGGCCACAGACACTGGCCCCGTGCCACCTCCGTCCCTCCTCCCGCCTGTTAGCACAGCCCCTTAGCTCATTTGGGCACGCTGGTACGGGAATCGCACCTTGGGGGCTGGCAGCACCCCATGGGCCCTGCAAGCCTTGCGATGCTTGGGGTGCTCCTGGGCAGCAATGGCAACAAGACAGGGGTGGTAAGGGAAAAGCCAACAGGATGGGAATAAACTAGCCCCGAAGTCATCCTCTCCCCTCCCTGGCCAAAATGCACTGCCTCATTCCCCACGCACCCAAATCTAGCGACACAGCAAGTGCCCAGCAAAAGGAGGGGACTCCAGTGGCCATCTCGGGAAAGGCAGGCAAGCAGCCACAGTGAGCCAGGGCTCAGCGCCGGAGTGTCCCCAGTGGCCCTGTCAGTGGGGTGAGCTCTGCAGCCACAGGTCTCACGGCCCCACTCGGACAGAGCAGGGCTGTGGCATCCCCATGGACAGCTTACCTGTGCTACGCAGGGACAGGTCCTGGTGCCAGGGGGTCCCCAAGCAGCAGCCCATGTGTGCAGCCACACTGCCAGCCCCGAGCCGGGAGGCTGCTGCTGCACTGGCGGGGCTGAGCGTGCTGCTCGCTGCCCGGCCGGCACCGCGGCTCGGCCCCAGCCACAATGCACAATGCGCCTTTTGACCGGGCACCGTCCGCTGGCGAGGCGGGGGCAATGGGCACAGAATCAGAGAATGGTTTGGGTTAGAATCATAGAATCATAACATCATAATCTCATTTAGGTTAGAAAAGCCCTTGAAAATCATCAAGTCTAACCGTAAACCCAATACCACTAAACCACATCCCTAAGCACCACATCAACACGTCTTTTAAATACCTCCAGGGATGGGGACTCAACTGCTTCCCTGAGCAGCCTGTTCAACTCTCTGTTGATTCCTGAAGGCCAGCCAAAGCTCTCTGTTTAGCCAGGTTGGTCTTCTTCCCCACTGGCTTGTCTCTTGGCACATGGGGATGGCCTGTTCCTGCACCTTGAAGATTTCCTTCTTGAAGAACATCCAGCCTTCCTGGGCTCCTTTGCCCTTCAGGACTGCCTCCCAAGGGTCTGCCCTCCGGTACTGCCCAAGGTGGCAGTTCTGCTGGCCCCCCTCCTTACTTCACCAAGAGTCGAAAACTCTCATTTCATGACCGCTATGCCCAAGACAGGCTCCAACCATCACATCACCCACCAGTCCTTCTCTGTTTGCAAGCAAGAAGTCCAGTGGAATGCCTTCCCTTGTTGGCTCACTCATCCACAGTGTCAGGAAGCTATCTTCCACACAATCCAGGAACTTCCTAGACTGTTTCCTCTCTGCTGCATTGTATTTCCCACAGATATCTGGTAAGTTGAAGTCTCACAAGGGACCTTTAAAGACCTTGTTCCAACCCCCCTGCTATAGGCAGGAACATCTTCTACAGATCAAGTTGCTCAAAGCCCCGTCCAACCCAGCCTTGAACAGTTCCAGGGATGGGGCATCCACATCTTCTCTGGGCAACCTGTTCCAGTGCCTCACCACCCTCATAGTGAAGAATTGCTTCCTAATATCTAATCTAAATCTATGCTCTTTCAGTTTAAAACCATTGTTCCTTGTCCTATCACTACAGGCCCTAGTGAAAAGCCTCTCTCCATCCTTCTTATAAGCCCCTTTAGGTATTGAAAAGCTGCAATAAGGTCTCCCTGGAGCCTTCTCTTCTCAGCCTTTCTTCCTAGGAGAGGGGTTCCAGCCCTGCAATCACTTTCATGGCCCTCCTCTGGATCCTCCCTAACAGGTCCATGTCTTTCTTGTGCTGGGGGCATGGAACTGAATGCAGCACTCTGGGGCGTTCTCATCCCACCGGCTGGCGTTGCTGCCTCGTGCTGGCCCCACCGTTGCCCTGGGCTCCGCTCTCACCCTTTCCTTTGGGAGCGTGTTGCCCGGCCCACGTGGCACATTCCTCTCATTCCTCCCACCAGCCACAGCATGGGGAGCCCCACAGTCTGCCGAGCCTGCCCGAGCTTCCAGCTGGCCCCTCCAGAGAGCTTCAACACTGATCCCTCCCCACCTCCCAAGGCAACCCTGTTCCCAACACCGCTGCAAGCACCTGCCTCACCTGCCAGGATGCCCCGCTGGGGCTTGTCCAGCATCCTCCATCCAGGGCTGGCTGTCCAGCCGTTCCTGGACCACCTTCCTGCCCGGCTGAGCTGGCGCTCTCCCCGTTTCACAGCAAGGGCAGCTCGCAGCACTGCCCACTCCACGCTGGCCTCAGTGGAGCAGAGTTATGTCCAGGCAAGCCACAGATGAGTTCTTTGCAAGCACAGACACTGTGGGCTCCTGAGGGGCTAGCAGGGCTCATCTCATCTCTGAGATCAGAACTATGTGAACCTCAGATGCGAACACCAGGAGGGACTGATTTGGCTGCTGTGTAGGATCCCTTGGGCTGCCCAGGATGGAGTCTCGTTCTCTCTTCACTCACACACTCTGACCTTCCCCAGCCTCCAGGACCAGGACTCAGGACCAGCTGTGTAGTCTCACTGTGCTATGGGTGGCAGATATCTGCAGAGCATCTCTGGGGAAGAGCAGCACAGCCCCTGCAAAGTAAAATCCAAAAGGTTTAGGGAGAAAAGTCACAGATAGGAAGGTCTTTTAGGGATGGGTCTTTACTTCAGCCCAGGAGAGGGCTCAAAGAGTAGGGATTTCTAGTCCTTATCATGAGAAACCAGACGTTGAAATGTCGGGGTTGCCTGGAGAAGAGACCATCCTTCTCATCCTCCTTGCTGCAGCTCACCTGCCCTCCTGAGCCCCAGACATTAGGATGCAAAGCACTACGGCTCTCTCCCGGTCTGCTAAAGTCAAGCTGATGTTTCCCGTGGAAAACTGTGTGGCCGTGGTGACCTGCATGAAGGTGAGCTGCTGGGACAGGCTATTGCTGCTCTCCCTGTGGCAAGGACACTGTCTGTTCCTGTTGCACGCCGGCCCTGGAAAGCTCTGCATTTAGAAAACTCCCTCAGTCGACCTAGGGATGCTCTGAAGGTGCAGGAATTGGAGGGTGAATTCAAGTCCAGGTGTGGGTTTCAGCCTGCCTGGGCTCAGAGCACACAGCTCGAGTTTCTGTGATGGAGTCAGGCACATCTTTACATGAAAGATATTGCTGGTTTTGGTCAAAGTGGTCAGCACTTGAACAGGGCAGGTGTGTTCAGACAAAGCTTTTTGCTTCACTCAGAATGCTGTTGGTTTTAGCAATACCTGCTCACCAATTAGTGTGAAATTCTTCTACCCAGGGGAAAATAATATTTTTTTTAAATTAACAGAATGTTATGCTTCATTTTCTAAACCCAATTGTCTTCCTTTGTGGTTTTGAAATTTCTTTTTGCTTTTAAATTTACCTAGATAACTTAATGACCAAACTCACCTCTCAACAAGCAAAGGCATCAACCTCCTGTTTGACCTGAAATGGAATTCTCCTTTGGCCAGCAACCCAAAAACCTCCTGTTCAACTCCTTACCCCACTGCTTACCACCCCTGGACCTCCCCTGGAGAGCCCTCGCTGCTGCTGAAGCCCTCAGCCGGGCTGCCCTGGAAAAGCCCCGTCCTTAGTAATCACAGAAGCAACTTCCCAGGGGGCTCAGCCTGTGCTGGCTGGGGGTCTCTGCCTGTGCCAGCTCCCCAGGGGCTCTGCTCCCTCTGCGAACCCGGTGTAGCCATGCCAGCCAGGCAGCCTCCGTAGGCGGAGTGCCGGCCGGCCATGCTTCCTCCCCCGGGCACTAAACGGGAGGCAGGGTGACTGTCTGGGCACCCTTTGTCTGGGGGACGTAGCTGCTGCAGGCGCTGTCAGTCTGCAGGGCTGTCACACAGCAGCTCCCTTCCCTGGGACCAAATCCACTTTCTTAAATCCAGTGTGTCTGCTGTGATTTCTGCTGTCCTTCTGTCAGTTCCTGGGTACAAAGGACCCAAATCAAACCTACCCTTCCCTGGTGTGCTCATCACCACTGCACCTGAGCCTCAAATTCAGTCAGGACCAAAACCACAAACTCTCTGCACCAACCTGGATTTACGCAGCCATGCCCTTGCACCGGACTACTCCAGCCACCCGCAACCGCCGCGTCCCGGCTGTATTTGCTCAGCTGGGGACGAAGGGCGCAGGCATGCGACCGGCACCCAGCGAGAGACCCAGCACAGTGGCTGCAAGGGCAGAGCGGTGCAAGCGGCTGTACTGACCTGCTCCTCCGCACGCTCCTGCGTGGGGCCCCTTGCTCTGCTCCCCAGCACCGCTTTCCTCCCAGAGAACTCTTGGCCACAAAGCTCCAATCTCTCCAAGCCAGGTCCCCTGAGGGAACGCTGCCGGCGCCGGGACGTGGCGCGCGCCCGTGCGTGTGCACAGGGCTGTGTACGTGTTTGCAAGGGCGAGCGTGCCTAGCACTGCCACTCCCTTGCACGAGGAAAGGAATTTCTTCCAAGAGCAGCTTATCATCTTGGGAACCTCTGCTTCCCAGCAGAGCCGCCGGCGCGGAGGTCAATGAGTTACTCGGAGTTATGCTATAAACAGCCCAGCACGCCGGCAGACCGCTGGCTCCCGAGGGGAAGCACAAACGCCCAGGCACCACCTTCGCCCTGGCTCTGCAGTAAACAAGACCCAGCGAGGCTGCCCACGGTGTCAGGGAGCAGCTTGGGGCTCTGCTCAGCCCGCACCGGCTGCGGCTCCTGTTGCAAGCGGCTGCTTTGCATGAGCAGCCTCTCCCGGACTCACCTGTCTCCTGCTCCCGGCCCCGGCGCTGCGTCCTTGGGGCTCGGGACTGTCCGTCCTCACTGTGTGCCGATGTCTCGCCACAGCAGAGCCCAGGGACAGGCTCTACCTGCACCGCAGTTTGGGCATCCCGGGGAGGTGGCAGAGGCGCTCAGCTCTGAAACCCCCTTCTTTGACAAACTGCAAATACAGACACACAGAACAAGAGATCTGTGGACCCAGCAGTATTTGTGCACCCCGGCTAAACTCCACAAACAGGGATAGCAGAGAAAAATACAGGGATTTCTTTTTCTTTTGAAAACAATGAAAGAGTTAATATCAAGCTTTTCTAATGTTCCTGTTTCCTTCTGGGAGTGCTCAGAAGTTGACCATTCTTTGACAGGTTCAAAACGAAGCCTCATCGCTTTTCACTTTGTTATTTAAAAATGAACCTGAAAGAAAAAGGAAGTCAGCCTAAACCTGACTTCAACTGGGGAAAAAAACAAACAAACAAGCTGAAATGTTTTGTTTCAGGTCAAACAAATTCCTGTTTCATGTTTTTGAATCTCTGATACGGGTGGGGGGACCCGTTTTGGCATTAGGTGGAGCAGCGCTTTCCTTTCCTCCTCCGAAAGCCCACCCACCCCGGGGGAGCCATGGGGACACTGGCAGGAGGGAGCAGGGCCAGCGGGGACATTTCCTCATTCCTGCACTCTCTGCTTTTGCTTTCACCCTCTGCAAACGGGCACAGAACAGTGATAAGCACCTGCCCACACGGTGCCCCCCCCCCGCAATCCTGGGCCCTTCAGGCTGCATGCCAGTGCCTGCCTGTTCAGGTGGGGGGACAGGAGCATGGGGGAGAGAGACCTGCCCCCACGTACCCCCGTGCATACCTTTGCCTGCCCAAGATGGGGTGGCCTTGGGACAGCGTCTTGCCTGGAGTGCCAGCATCTGGGTTCATGCATGACTGCAGGATGCAGGGGAAGTGCAACGTTTTGCAGCAAAACCGGCGTGACAAGTCACTGAAATGCAGCTGGACAGGCCTGGCTTTAAGATATTTCTTTTTGCTGATGGCCCTCAGACCCTTCTTACTTTTCTCCGTTCTGTGCTGCACACGGCAATCCAAAGCTGCTGCCTGCACTGGGAAATTTGCTCCATCCCGCAACTAAAGGGTTAAGTGGGCTCCGGGGCTGAACTAAGCTGAACTCAGCGCTTAATTTTCAGAAATGCTGAGGCCTGCTCCTCTCGCATTGTTTTCAGCCAGAGGCGGAGGAAGTAAGCGCTCTTGGAAAACAGACCATGTGTGTCAGCCATGCCCGGGTGGGTCGGGCGGCTGGGACCACCCTTGCAGCACGTACAGCGGCCGCCCCTGTGTCAGAGGGAGCCGTGCAGGGAGCAGCCCGGGCTGCTGCTTTGAGGTCTCCTCCCTGGCATTGCGGTGTGAACCCCGAGCATCCTCCCTGCTCCTGCCTGCGACCCTCTGAACATTACCACGGGTTCAAAGGCAGCGGCTCGGCGTCACCGCCCAGGGGAGCCTCCAGACTGCACGGAGACAGAGCCAGGGAAGTGGAGGCCACAGATAAGGCATGGGAAGGAAGAAGGACCAGAGCCAGCCAGCTGAGCTCCAGGGTTTGAAGATTGCTGCAGCCCCTGCCTGGCACTGTGCTGCTGAAAGGAGTCGTCTAGTTCACCCCTGTGCAAACATCTTGGGTTTTTTCCAGTTCAGCTTGCAGGAAGGTTTGGAGGCATCAGGGAAAGCCCCATTGTAATAAGTAATTGGAGGTAATTTGGTGATCAAAATGGGTTAGATGAGAAAAAGCAATCTTTCTGCACCATGCTGCACCAGAGAACATCCTGTTTGGCGAGGCTTAACCAAAATGTTGCAAATTGCAGTGCTATGTTACTATGACAACTTGTATCTCTGTAACAAACTACCCAGACTTGGAGGAGCCACGATAACCGAAGAAGCAGAAAGGCGCGAAAATCAACCTATAAAGGAGGCTGCTTAGCTTGTTTGAATTTGCGAGCCCTTGGCGGAGCCGCGGCTCCCCGGCCGCCCAGCGCTGCTTTTGCTTTTCTACCTGGCGAGCCTTTGGTGGAGCTGCGACTCTCCGGCCGCCCAGCGCTGCTTTTGCTTTCCTACCTTAATAAATACAGATTGAATTTACTTTGGACTCTGTTTGTCTCAATTCAACTATAACAAATTTGGTGCCGTGACTCGGATCCAGACAGCCGACTCGGACTTCAACTCTGGGAAGGCGCCCCATCCTCGGATGGTCCCGGAGGAGATTCCGACTTAGCTCACCTGGATTTTCCGAACTGAGATAGGAAAGCAAAAAAAAAAAAAAAAAAAAAAGAGAAAAGAAAAGAGATCCTGCATTTCCCGTAATTTTTGTGCACGAAGAGCCGGATGAAGACTCGGGAGTGAGTAAGTATATTGCGGTTCCGTTCGGTCGGGTTTGGGTACCCGGAGTGCGAGTGACTGAGACGTCCACTGGGCTTAGTAGTCCGCCGGGCGAAGCGAGTGTGGACCTCCTAATAGTGCGGTTCCCATTGTCCGCGAGGGCGTGGGCCACGAACGGAGGGAAGCGAGTGAATTTCGAGTGAGAGAAGGCACTTTCGGAAGATGGGACAGGAGGAAAGTAAGGCTTCTGTTTCCATGCAGGAGATACGGGGTGGGGGTGGGCTCCCTGACATACCCCAAGATAGCCCTTTAGGTCAAATGATTCGATATTGGGATGGTCCCCCTTCTCGAAAAGGGAATTCTTTCCCCTTCTCGAAAAGGGAAGTCTAGGAAGATAATATTGGGATGATACCCCTTCTCGAGAAGGGAAGCCTAAGGAGAAAATGGTCCATTATTGTATGAAAGTATGGGAAGGAAAACAGATAAGAAAAGATTTATATTGGCCAATTTATGGATCTTTGGAGGATTGGATATGTCGACAATTAAATATATATGTTAACAAACGAACATTTAATAAGGAGGAGAACGAATATGCCTTTTTATGGATTCTGGGCATGGCTCAGACCGCTAATTTGTTTAAGAAAAGGTGGGATATAGACGAACCTCCAGCGTCTCCCCCACCCTATGTTCCCCCTCCTCCGCTACCACAAGAACTTGAGCAGGATTTCCCTCCAACAGCACCCCCAGACCCTGGGGAAGATGCTCCTCCTTCTAATCGAATAATAACTAGAAGTCAAACTAGAGAGAGAAGAGAGGAAAATTTATTGTATCCGTTAAGGGAAACCGCTATGGGGGGGGCACAACCCGGAGTCGGATTTGTATCTGTACCTCTCAGCTCCGGGGATGTGAGGGAATTTAAGAAAGAAATGGGACACTTGTTAGAGGACCCATTAGGCGTAGCAGAACATTTTGATCAATTCCTCGGACCCAACATTTACACTTGGGACGAGATGGAGTCTATTTTGAAGATCTTGTTCACAAATGAAGAGCGTGGGATGATTAAAACGGCAGGCATGAGACATTGGGATCAGAGGCATCAGCATGATCCTGCCGGAGATGTAAAATGGCCCCTACAGCGGCCCAACTGGGACAATCAAGACCCTGCACATAGAAATAACATGGTTGATCTCCGGAATATGATAATTCTATGATAATCCGGAATATAATTCATCTAATCCCCTGATTAGAGATTATGTACCCAGAGGGCAAAATATTAATAAGGCCTTTAATGAACAACAGAGGAAAGATGAAACCCCCACCGAATGGCTGGAGAGATTGAGAAAGAGTTTGCAGCTATATTCTGGGTTGGATCCCGATAGCCAAGTGGGTCAAGCCCTGCTGAAAACTCGATTTGTAGCTAAATCTTGGATGGATATAAGGAAAAAGTTAGAAAATAGAAGATTGGCAGGTTTATTGTCACAAAAAGGGACATCTGCAGAGGAATTGTCGGAAAAGAATGCAGGATGAGATTTTTAAGGAAGATTAGGGGGGTCAGGGGCTCTATTTGCTGGGAACCCCTAAGGTTACCGACCCCTTGATAAAATTGAATTGGTGCAAAGGGGGAACCTTTCAAGGTGCCCCTGATAAGAAATGTAGCAATAGAAGCCCCCAATAAATATGGAATGGGAACATTTTTACTGGTCCCAGAAGCTGAGTATAATCTTTTGGGATGAGATTTGATAGTGGGATTAGGAATCAATTTGGAAGTAAGATTATGCTTATTAACTGTGGAAGATAAAGCCAAGATTAATCCAGAAACTTGGTATAGCCCAGGATTGGTGGGAAAATTAAATATCAAACCGATCACGATCTCTATAAAAGACCCAGACCAGCCAATTAGGATAAAACAGTATCCCATCCCCAGAGAAGGGAGAGAAGGGTTACAGCCAATAATTGAGAGGCTTTTAGCCCATATTGCCCATAAAGAAGCCGGATGGGTCCTATTGCTTAGTACAAGATCTGAGAGCTATAAACAAACGTACCATTACCCGGTTTCCTGTGGTAGCTAACCCGCACACTATACTTAATTGGTTAAGTTCAGACTATAAATGGTATAGTGTTACAGATTTAAAGGATGCTTTTTGGGCCTGTCCCTTAGAAAAAGAATGTAGAGACTATTTTGCTTTTAGGCCTTAAGGGATTGAAGGTCTCAAAGTCCAAATTGCAGTTTACTGAAGAAGAGGTAAAAATATTTGGGGCATTGGCTCACGAAATGACACAAAATTAGATCCTGAAAGAGTGAAAGGAATTTTGTCTCTAACAGCGCCCACTAATAAAAGACAGATAAGACAGTTATTGGGATTATTAGGGTATTGGGCGACAGTGGATAGAAAATTACAGCAGTAAGATAAAATTTCTGTATGAAAAAACTAACCAAGAACGGGTTAGTAAAATGGACCCTTCAAGATGAGCGTTGGGAAAACATGAAAAGAGACCTGATAAAAGCACCTGTCCTCAGTTTACCCGATATCTGTAAACCCTTTCAACTTTTTATCAATGTGGAAAACAGGACAGCCTATGGGGTCCTGACCCAAGGGTGGGCAGGACAGAGAAAGCCTGTAGGATATTATTCTAAAATACTGGATCCTGTAAGCCGCAGGTGGCTCCCTTGCTTACAAGCAATAGTGGCCACTGCGTTACTGGTAGAAGAGGTTGGAAAGGTCACCTTGGGAGGTGAACTAAAGCAAGTTTGCTCATGTGTATGCTGCTCTCTGCTTTTGCGAGGTTGTTTCCCTAACTGCTTTATCAGCTCCCTGAGATAAAGGAGAAGGTGTGTGTCCCTCCTAGCTCCTCTGCTCTCCCAGGATAGGTCAGGGAGAGAGACACATCCTTGTTGCCATGGCTGAGCACACTGGTCTCCTGCAGTCTTGCGCTGGTTTTGCAGGAGCTCTGCGTGTGGCTGGATGTCTCTTAACCCTCCTGTGTCCCAGCCTGCTTCGAAATCAGCCTGCTTTAGCTACATTAAGGTGGCTGATTTTGACTGAAGTGGATTAGGGATTGTTCAGGAGAGTGGCGGGAGCTCCAGCAAAGTGCTGTTACAAGGAACTGCCTTAACTGGTAGTAAGGTATACACCCTCCATAACATTCGAGGAGTCCGATATTTGTGGATGGCTCCTCACGAGTGGTTGAAGGACAACGGAAATTGGGATATGCTATTGTGGATGGGTGCACCTTTCAGATAAAAGAATCAAGACCATTAAGTAAAGCTTGGTCTGCACAAGTGTGTGAGTTATAAGCCATACTGAGAGGACTAAAACTTTTGGAGGATAAAATTGGAACCATTTATACCGATTCAAAATATGCCTTTGGGGTGGTACATACTTTTGGAAAAATTTGGGAGGAGAGAGGCTTAATTAACACCCAGGGAAAGAGATTAGTACATGAAAAACTAATCCAAGAGGTATTAAAGGCTTTAAGGGGTCCACTAAAGATAGCTATAGTCCATGTAAAGGGACATCAGAAGGGACTAACCCACACAGTAAGAGGAAAATAGATAAGGCTTTCACTCTCCAGGAATTGGATAAACTAAAACAAATTGGAGCAAAAAGAGATGGTGATAAATGGCTGCTACCAGATGGCAGAGAAATTCTTCTAGGGGAATACTGAATAAATTACACCATAAAACCCATTGGGGAATTCAGGCTTTAGTAGATCAGTTCAAAACAAACTATGCCTGTGTTGGAATATACGGTCTACCTAAAAGGATTTTAGAGGGATGTTTAACCTGTCACAAAGTGAATAAACGACAACTTACGGAAAAGGTTCAAGGAGGTCGCGAACTGGCTAAAAGACCCTTTGAGAAAATACAGGTGGATTTCACTGAATTGCCGAAGGTTGGGAGATATCAGTATTTATTAGTCTTGGTTGATCACCTTACGTACTTTGTAGAAGCCTTTCCAGTGGTAAGGGCTACTGCAAAGACAGTTATTAAAATTCTCTTGGAAGAAATTATTCCAAGGTATGGAACTATTGCGGTAATTGACTCAGACCGAGGATAATTAAAGAAACAACTGAATTGTTTGGTACAAAATGGGAATACCATACTCCCTGGCACCCACAGAGTTCCGGGAAAGTAGAAAGAATGAATGGGGAATAAAGAAACACCTAACCAAGCTTATGGTAGAAACAAAATTGAATTGGGTTAAATGTCTATTGCTGACCTTGCTTTACATTAGAACTCAACCAAGGACAGATACTGGTATATCCCCCTTTGAAATGTTGTATGGGATGCCTTATGACTTTGGATTATTAGTAGAGCACCTGAAGGTCGAGGATAAAATTTTAACAGAATATATTTTAGAACTGACAAAAAGGAGACAAGAACTAAGAAAGAAAGGTTTGGTAGTACAAAGACCTCCCTTGGACATTTCCATACACTGAATCCAGCCTGGAGACCAGGTACTAATCAAAACCTGGAAAGAAGCCTCCCTGACGCCTCGTTGGGAAGGACCCTTTGTTGTTCTACTTACCACAGATACAGCTGTACGAACAGCGGAAAAAGGGTGGACTCATGCCAGCAGAATTAAGGGACCTATCTTCCCAGAAAGGTGGACTGTAACGTCGGAACCAGGAGACCTCCGAATGAAGATAAGGAAAAACGAGACCGGTAAATGAATCACTCCAGATCAGTGGTTCCAAATACACTACGAGAGGTCACCTTGAAGTGAAGAAAGAATACCTGACCAAACGGGGGGGTGGACTATACAAACTAATAGGAATCCCTCAGGTTTTTCCCTTTTGTTGTGAAAATAGATCTCTGGGGAATACCCTGCTTGAAACACCTTACTTCCGGGTATTTATGTTGGGTTGTTTGCCAATGTTTAAATTGTAAATGGTCCTGTCTTTCATTTAAGAGACAGTGTTTCATTTAAGAGACAACTTTATTGTACAGTGTGCTATAAGATTTGCCTAGAAACGGGCCCAACAACCAAACAGGTGGAAATATATTTGAGAGATAACTCACTCTAAATTATTAACAGGATAACAGCTAAATTCCCCTGAAGACTACCTGCTGCTGCCCAGAAGATATTAATATCCCGTTGCTCTCTGCTAAAGAGTAGACGAGGAAGGCAGAGAGGTACCAAACTGTGGGGACAATGAAAGTTGTTATCCTATTGATAGTCAGAATTGGAGATGAAAATTATACCAAGCAAGGATCCTGAATTGGACGCGGTTTGTGAAGTGTTGTCTAGGTTTGATCAACAAATTACTTATAAATAGAAAAAGGGGGGATTGTAATAAGTAATTGGAGGTAATTTGGTGATCAAAATGGGTTAGATGAGAAAAAGCAATCTTTCTGCACCATGCTGCACCAGAGAACATCCTGTTTGGCGAGGCTTAACCAAAATGTTGCAAATTGCAGTGCTATGTTACTATGACAACTTGTATCTCTGTAACAAACTACCCAGACTTGGAGGAGCCACGATAACCGAAGAAGCAGAAAGGCGCGAAAATCAACCTATAAAGGAGGCTGCTTAGCTTGTTTGAATTTGCGAGCCCTTGGCGGAGCCGCGGCTCCCCGGCCGCCCAGCGCTGCTTTTGCTTTTCTACCTGGCGAGCCTTTGGTGGAGCTGCGACTCTCCGGCCGCCCAGCGCTGCTTTTGCTTTCCTACCTTAATAAATACAGATTGAATTTACTTTGGACTCTGTTTGTCTCAATTCAACTATAACACCATTGTAATACTTTGCGTGCAGGTGTCTCAGAGGCACAGATTTTGCTTAATGATAAGGTGTAGGAGAGCAGCAAGGAATAGCAGTCACAAGCATACAGGCCCACGGTGCTGCTTCTCAAAGCCTTTTCGAGCTCTTTTGATCATTGCATCCCTTCCTCAGCCATCCTGCCCGCAGCAGTCACTGCTCCAGTGCGCTGCCTTGCTCAGGCACCCTCGCCCAGGCACAGGCAGAGCTGCAGCACCTTCCAGCACCACCACTGCTTTGGTAACGGTTGCAGGGGGGACAGCCACACATCACACATCACAGCTGGTTTTAGGCATAGGACTGTCAGAGAAAACCTCTTTCTGCCTCTAGAACAGCTTCTTCCAAGGTCACAGAGGTAGCCCAGACCTCGTGTCCTCTGCGAGAGCTGAGCTAACAGCTCGTGAAACCACTGCGCGCCCTCAGGATACTCCTCCCAGCTCCCTCTGACTCCTGTCAGGTCTCTCCTGCCTGTGCTACAGCAAGGTTGCAGGGATGAGGGATGGGGTGCCAGGCTCTCCCCCCCCACAGCAACTTCATCCTGCACAAGGACGCCTGCGCCCCGGTGGAGGGCACAAGGGGACACAAGGAAATGTCACGAGCTTCTGACGTTCCCAGCTTGTTCCACGTCCCAGACAGCCCAGTCCCAGACCCTTGACTCTCCTGGGACGGAGCAGGGGCTGTTCTCCTCATCACCTGCAGAAGAGGAGCTCTCCCCACTACCCCTCTAAGTGGTGCCTCTCCTGGAGCCATTGTGCCCCCCCTCACCCCCAACACCACTTCCTCAGCTCTCCCACTGCCATGAAGCCTGGCCCTGCCTTGCACCCAGCCAAGATGTCCACCCACCCCAGGAATCAACCCCACAAGGACGGACTCACAGCTGGCAGCCAGATCCACCCCATCTTCACAGCAGAAGAGGGTCCTCAGGTGATGAAAACTGTCTCTCTTGGCCACCTTATCTCTCTTGGCTGATGGAAGAGCTGCTGCAAAGAGGTCCCCCAGCTCCACCCTTCCTGCTGCCCCATCCAGTCACGGCTTCTCTCCTTGGCCTCTCATTCCTGCTCCTCTCCCAGACTGGAAGCATCTCTGCCCAGCACCAGCCAGAACATTAAATGGCCTTAGTCCTATCAATAATGCAGGTAGCTTGTAGAGAGCTGCCAGTCTCTGAGGGGCATTGGGACCTCCCTGAGTATGGCCAGGCAGGATCAGACGTGTGGATAAATGCCTGCACCCCGCATTGGGGTGGTGAGCTCAGGCAGGATCTGACTGGGAGCCCTCCTGCCTTGCCCACCTCTCTGGACCTGGAGCGACCTGAAGGGGATCCTCTCTGCTGGCCCACGTGAGGTGGCTGCTCACCGGCCGGAGGGACACTGGGGAAGCACTGGCTGGACACAGCTATGTGCAAGTGGCCATCTCAGCCTTTGCACTGTGGCCTTGTATGTGCTGGGCAGGTTTACCAGTGGCCCCAGGTAGCCCGTGGCTATCAGGCTGTGCTGGGGACAGTAGAGGAAGGTCTCTCTGATGTGTCCCCTGTGTGCCGGGGAGCTGTTGCTAAGCCCAGAGGCTGTGCTATTCCTGTCCAATGAACTGGAAAAAGGTGGCACTGTGCCTTTCTTTGCAAAGGTGCTCGGAAAACCATTGCATCAGGGCCACGTGCCCAAGAGAGGCGAATCTGAGCTGGTTTCCTGCAAGTTTGCAGACTGGTCTGGGAGCTGCTGGCGTGCAGCTGCTGTCTGCAAGACACAGGCCAGGCGGCTGCTCTTCCACCCAGGGGTGCGTGCGGGGCTGTGTCAGGGCATCGCAGCCAGCACCAGGCCGCCCTTGTTGACAGAGCGGAGAGGCCTGAGTGCATTGGGGTTCTGCTATCTGGGGCCTGGGGGTCCCCATCTGGGGGGCTGGGGGTCTGCCACCCAGCGACATGCAGCACCGGGCACAGCTGGTGTTGGGAGCACAGCCCCGTCTGGGACTCACTGCATTGCCCAGCTCCCCGCCACAAAAGGGGCAATCGGCTGAGGGGTGCTCTCAGCTGCTGGGAGACTTCCATTGCATCTCCCGAGGTGAATTTGGGATGCAGACCTTCAGCATGCAAATCCTGCTGCCTCCATGAGTTTGCATGCGGCAGGGTGCGACGGTGCGTTTCACCTCCCCCAGGAAGGGCAGAGCTGCTGGGACCAGCAAGCATCACCTCTAAGGATCTTGTCCTTGGCTTTAAAATAGGAACCCCTGGTCTCTGCCTTCCCCTCTGTGCCCCGTGTCACCTTACGGGACGTTGTGCTGCTTTTCAGGCTCGGTGTGCCGCCCAGCAGCCCCACAGCAGAGCTCATCACCTGCCCAGCCAGAGGTGCACAGTGCAGCCGGGCTCTCCCCCTCCTGCATATTAATTATCAGAGCCATTAGATGGCAGCAACTACCGCACCACCAGCGTCCCGCTCCCGTGAGTCCAAGCCTTGCAAAAACGGGTTTGGAGCCAGGCCCCAGCGCTGCTGCCCACAGCCCCCCGCAACCGGCAGCCGGCACCAGGTCCACAGGGTGGGGAAATAACCCCAGGATGGGGCAAGTGCTGCAGGACTGCAGAACTGGGCTTGCAAGAGAAAACAAGGGAAGGCTCCAAAATAGAGGACTCGCATCCCGAGCAGCAGCATCGGGCTCAGCGGGGACGTGAGTGCGACCGGCCGGGTCTGGAGGACATCTCTGGGGAAGATGATTTTCTGGAGTCCATCTGCAAGGGACTGCTGTGAGGACACGGTTGGGAATCGCTGGTTGCTGACTTGCAAAAGCCAGCCTCTGTGCGCCACGCTAACCAGCAGTCAGTGAAGCCACACACATTTCCAGCAATGATTTTATTGTCTCTGTGTTAAAGATGCTACAGGTCAGGTAACACGCCGGGCAAACCTTTTGTGCAGCCAGGGTTTGTTCAGGTGCTGTGTTGGATAGAGTTGACTGAAAATCAGAAGAAGAAACTGCTCAAAACATTGAAGTTGGAGAGGTTTCCAAAGGAAATGTGTTTCATTTGAAAATATCTCTAGAAAATCAAACTTTCACACTATTTCATTTTAACTTCTCAATTTCCCTGTATTTCTCCCTTCTAGTCTCTCTTTTTCTTTATTATTCTCCCCTGCCTCTGCTTTTACCCTGTTCCTATTTTGCCATTGAAACAGAAATGACAAAGTGAGCACAACTCTCTGGATCTCCAATTTTTCATTTTTCAATTTCACCCACAGTAGGAAAATGGTCACTAAACCGCATTTTGTTCATCTTTAGACTACAAACATGTATAAAATCCCAACCTCCATATTACTTTTCCTTCCAACATCCACGGTACGAATTGCGAGGGGCTGAATAGCCATCTCCCACACATACAGCACCAAAAATCAAATCCAGTGCTGCTTTCCCCACCGCCAGCACAGCAAGCGTTGATACGAGCAGTGCCTGCCACGGAGCCTGAGCAAAGATGTGATTCGTATGAACCACCCCTTCTAATTCACACAGCTCAAGCTTAACCATACAGTAAAGGGAACATACTTAAAGAAATCTTTTGATAATTTGGAAAAAAAAAATCAATATTTTTAGACTTTCCTCTGGAAGAAAAAGAGAAAAACTGATTAAGATATTAATTGTTTATGCTGATCTAGGGGTTTTTTGAAGCTTTTAATGATCCAAGCTGCTTATAAAGGTGTTGGTCTTGGTGCCATTTCCTTTTAAAAAGCAACAAATCAGCTCAGTGAGGCTAAGCATCTTGTTTTGATATTTTCAGGGTGGAACATTTTGATTTTTCAACTTACAAAGCTTTGCTGCTGTAATTTTTTGTACAAAGTCGAGGCTGAAATCAGAATGAAAGCTTTCAGTTTAAGCTAATTAATCTAAACACTTTGATTCAAATCCCGTTGTGTCTTCTCAGTTTTGTTCTCCAGGAATTTATTTAAAGTATCTGCATTCCATTTTTAGACCGGAGGGAAAAAAAAAAAAGTGAGATTTCCTAGAAAAGAGATAACCCGCTGCTTACCCCAGGCTAGCCATTCTGCAGTATTTTGTATGCTCAGAAGTGTAAAAAGAAATTATCTTTTCTTAATTACGTGTTTGGTCTCCTCCTGAACTGCACAGGCAGCATAGTCTGGAGACCTGGTCTGAGCTTTGCCATCAGCCCCTGGAGCAAGGAGTGCCATGCTCCAGCCTGAACGTCCCCCAAAGTCTCCTGGAATCACCCTGATTCTCAGTTTCCCCACAAAACAATATGAGGAACAAAAGGAAAACCAAGTTATCATGATAACGCCACTGCAGCAATAAGAAGACGGGAGGTGTGTCAGCCAGCTTCCACGAGCGGAGAGGTCCAAGGGCTGGGCTTCTCACAGGTGGCTTGTGATGTTGAAGGCTGTCCATTAACAACATCTTGGGATCCTGACCTAACGGCTGATGGGAGGGAGGATGCTTCTTCCATCAGTCCTCACTGCTTTGGGGCAACTTAAAAGGGAAAAATAAAAATAAACCAAACTTCCGATGACCTTTAATGGGTTGAAACATAGTTGGCAATGGGAAAGCAGGTCAGGTACCTTGGGGGCCAGAGCTGCAGCTGGGATAAATCTCTTTGCATCGCTCTTCTGATGCAGCTCAGCAGGAGCCACTGGCCGGGCTTTGCAGGGCAGCTGTCCCCAGTGGGTCCCCACGTGCCCTGCAGCGGGGCTGGAAGCAGGGGCTGCAACGGCACGGTGCACACGAACTCAGCTGCACACGCAGAGAGGGGGAACGAAGCATCCCTGAAATGCCTGGGATAATGTTAGGCAATAAGCCCTGATACTGCCTGGGAGCCCCAGCCTTGCTGCGTGCCACAACAGTGTGCTCCTTGGCTTTTCCAGCACGCTGCTGCGGCTGAGGTCTGCGCAGGGACGTTTGCTCTCCTGGAGGGCTAGAGAGTGAAAGGCTCTTGCAGGTTTTAGGACAAGTGCTGGTTTCCAACGCCCTAAAGCCTTTGCCATCACCTCTGCCTTATGCAGATCATGCAGCACCTCTCCTCTCCTGGTGTCCTGATCTTTCAGGAGGGGAGGTGAAGGCCCAGCACTCCCGACATGCAGGACGAGTTGCTCCAGAGTTTCCACATCACCTTGTTTCACTCATCTGCTTTAGATATGTGAATATTTGTTGCACTTGACCTAAGGACTCAGCCCCTGTGATGATAATCGATAATGCCAGAGGACCTGTAGCTACTCCCATGCATGGCGTAAGCATCCCTTCCTGGCTTTGCAGGATGGCTACAGGGCACAGATGGGCTATGGTGCACACCAGCGTCACCGGGAGCAGATCCAGCTCACAACTGTTCTCCACTGTCTGTTTTTGTTGGTTTTTTTTTTTCTTTTCCCTGAAACCATTTGCACAGCACTAAAATTAATGACTGAAAATGTGAGTTTGCTTGAAAATAATCTATCATTTGATTATCACTTTAATGCAGGCAGCCTGGGGAACATCTGCCTCTGCCTGTCTGTGTCTCCTCCTGCCGACATGGGGAATTGCTGGGAAGAGCTGTTGTGCTGCTGTGTGAACTGGAAGAAAGCCAAACCACTGGCAAATGACTTGGTAGTGGCTATGACTGAGGAAGAGGAGTGGGGTCTTGTGCTGGATGAGGCACCAACTGTGCTATCAGGTCTCACCACAGTGTCCCAGGGCCCCCTCTTAAAGCACCCACTGCCCAGTTCACTGCCTCTGGTCCCAGTTGGTATGCTTTCCACAGACTCCCAAAGTAAAATGCTGATCTTCATCATCTGGAAAGTAATGCTGTCATCGCTAGAAGAGCGAGTCTGGGTTTGCACTGGGGTAGCGGGCAGCAGCATCTGACGGCTCCTGACTGCCTCTGCCAGATCCCACCTCACAGGGGAGGCAGGGGACAAGAGAAAAATGGGTGGGGAGCTGCCCAGCGCTGCAGAATTTCCTCCATCCCATGACACATCCCATGTGCTGTGGTATAACGGGGTCTCCAGACCCCTTAGGCTTCTCTGCTGCCTTTTGGGAACATTACAGCCCCAAACTTACAGGCTTTTTTTGGAAAATGTCACCAGCTTCCGATGAGTCAGAGTCCTGCTTCTCTGCAGCCTGCCCAGTGCTTTGTGCGAGGCGTCGGGCCATGCCATGCTGGGGTCCCTGTGGGCATCTCGCTGCTGCTGTTTGGACTTAAATCTTCTTGCTGCAAAAGGAGAGGGTTTTGCTGCCAGCGCACATGCAGGCAGGCCTGCCGGGAGCTCGGGCTGGCAGGGACGTGTTCGCCAGCTGGTGCCTCCAGGACAGACAGACACATTTGTGCTACAGCACCCTGGAGCAAGGGCTGCAGCTGGGATCTCTGGCCGAGGCATTTCCACTCCTCCTGCAACTGTGATTCACAGGGCCCAGCAGCGAGGGTTGTTCACCACGATGACTACCAGTTGAAGGGGAAAAGAGTGGGTGGAGAGCCTGGGGCTCCTACAGACACCTCTCAAAGCTGTTCCACGTGACTGTGTGTGTGCATTTGCAAACAGGTATGTACGCACGTGTCTGTACCTAGGTGTGCTGAAAGGGATGCTATGGCTTCAAATAAACCAGAAATGCCAGAGCTAAGGCTGCTGCTCAACCATCCTCCCATATGCTTTGAGGACAGAGATGCTTACGTGATCTTTTAACTCTCTGACCTCTCCTAACACTCTCCTGGCCTTGGGACTTGCCATCTGATATTTCCCTTGCAGCAGCTCCATTCCTCACCTGGTCCCCAAGTCACACAGGAGTGAGGAGGGATCCCCTTCTCTGGGGCTTTTCCTGGGCACCCCACTATGTGGGGGTGGGATGGGGGCTGCCCCTCTGGCCCTGGGGACCAACGACCCTTTCCAGGGACAGCAGCTGAGCGCAGCCTCAAATGGAAACATGCAGGTGGTGGCTTCCCAGGCTGCTGGTGGGAGAGGTGGTGGCCTGATTTCTCCGAGTTCCTGGTGTTGGTATAGCACAAGATACATTTCAAGCCCCACTGCCGGTGATTCCACATGCAGCCAGCAACACTCAGCTCTTCCAATAATCAGCCAGCCGGTGTTCGAGTCAGGCATCAGGAAAGAAGAAACACAGTTATTGACCAGGTGGGGAAAGTTTGATTCAGGTGACTCCCTCAGCATCTCACAAGGCCAAGGACACAGCGATAAGAAACCCAGTGTCCAGGGAAGCAGTCAGTAAAATTAAATTAAATTAGCACCTTTTTTTCCTCTGTCATCTTACTCCCATCACTACCATGTCCCTTTTCACTGAATGATGCAGGGTCCTGCAGGCAGCTTCCTCTGCACAGCCTGAGCTACGTGGTACGTGCTGGGTACTGAATGAGGCAGGCGCCTTATGGGAAAAATACGCATCTAATAATTGCCGTGAAAGACTGTGTTGCAATGCACAGACACAAAGGGATGAAAGAATGCTGCATTAATATCCTGACATTTCCTTATTTCTGACTTCTTGTCTCAGGCATCCCTAACACCATTTTATGGCAGCTTTTGCAGCCAGTTTCCTCAGTCAAAGAAAAGGAAATGGGATTTCCAAAACACCCTGGGACAGTGCTGATGGTGAGGGGCTCCAACCAGTGCCCTGCACCACAGGTCCCTGCTGCTGCCCAGCCGGGGGCCAGGTCCCTGCACGGGAGCCACTGGCTGAGGTGGGGGGGTGGCAAGGGTTTGAGCTCCCTGCTGTTAGCTTACCAGTGCCGAAACCCAAAAATCCCATGGTGGGGGCACCCGATGCCCTGCCTGCCTGCCCCACTGGCAGTGCCCGCTGCCCCTTCCCCACGGAGCAGCTCCGCGGTGCTGGGACAATCTGGCTGGGAGGGGACAAAGGGGAAAAGGTTCTGCGCTGGTGCCCCCTGAGCTCCACCAAAGCACCCCGTCCTCCTCCGCAGCCCTCTGCAATCCCAGCCTGTCTGTGCTGGAAATTTCAAGTTGTTCTGAAAGCAGCAAGTTAACAAGATTTGGAAACCAGGTCAGCGGAAGAAGCTTAATTAGCTCGCTGAACCATGGGGACCAGCTCACATCATGTCTCTTTTATTGACTCCCCGAATGGACGTTATTGATACAGTAGGTGTGAGCCTTGCTGTGACAGGGTCCTTTTGAGGAGGGGAAACTCTGGACACTTGTCAGGCACAGGGAAACTTCACAAAGGGCCCCAAATCAGTGCCATGGGACAGCCCGAGCCATCCTGCCATGCTGTATGGGCAGCGCTGCTTTCCCCTTGCCTGTTCCCATCAACCCTGCAGGGACCCCTGGACCCTCACTCCCGCTGCTGGTCCTGCTCTTCTCACCCACCCAACGCCTCTCCAGGGGGAAGAGAGCTGAAGGGGACAGGCAGCAGGGCTTGCAGCAAGCTGGCTGCGTAACCAGCAGCACAGGCGTAGCTCACACGACCTGCTACCTGTCTTGTCATGTCACCGCAAACATCTGCTGCCACAAATAAAACAGCAAGAGAAAGGGAAAGCAAAGGGCCCTCTCCGGGCGGCACTCCAGCCCCAGGAGCGGGACAGATGTGGCGCCTGTCACGCTGCATGAAAAACCCCTTTCATTAGTGGGAAGATCGTAGCTCGCCTCTTTGAAACGCAGCGCAGCTTCTCGGGGGCTCCGCAGGCAGGGTGGGCACAGCCCCATCTCCACTCGCACCCTGGAAGCGGCTCCGCTGGGTAAGGCTTTATTCTGATAGATAGCGTCTCACAAACAGAACAAGGAGCTAATGGCTTTGAAGCCTTTCCAGGAATCCTGATGTGCTGCTAGCAAAGAAGGCTGCTTGCTGATCCCGAGGGAAGAGCCCCCTCTCCATCCTGCAGCCAGGTGATGTGCAGACACCCACAGCCCCCTCCCTGTTCCCAGTGTGGGACAGACACCTCGGCTGCCTGGTGTGGGACTGTCAGGACAGCTGGGGGTGGCCAGTCTGGACAGCTGTCAGAGGGGAACCTTGGCACTTGAGGAAATCCAGTTTTTCAGCATAAATTGTAGCCCTCTCCACCATGCTGCTGTCCTGGGACAGCGTTTCTTTGCACGCTCAGCCACTACAGGGCCAAGCCGGAGAGCGAGCGGTGCGGGAATGGCAGCCGGTCCCACCCAGGGCTGGATGGGAGCAGCTCCGGACTGGGTGGGAGCCCCGTGGCAAGGAGGGGCCAGCCCGGGACCCCCGGGAGCTGCAGGCAGAGCCGCAGGCCGGGCTGACGGCAGGGCAGCGAGTAGGTCACCAGGCAGGGCAGCTTGCAGGATTGAAGACAGGGCAGCAAGGAAGGGCAGGGCAGCGGAGCGGGCAGGGCCGGACCGCGGGCAGGACTGCAGGCAGGGCAGAGCAGCAGGCAGGGCCGGACCAGAGGCAGGACTGCAGGCAGGGCAGCGGGCAGGCGGTGCCCAGCAGATGGCGGCGGTACCGAGGCGGCGCACCCCGCAGCCGCCCCCCGGGGCCGGGCCGCCTTCCCCCGCGCTGCCCTCCGCACCGCTCCGCGCTGCCCCACCCGGCGCGGCTGTCCGCGGGCTGAGCCGCCGGGGCGGGGCGAGCGGGCGGGGAGAGGCGCTGCGCGGCGCTGCGCGTCCCCCGCCGCGGCCTCCCGCCCCGCTATAAGAGGAGCGGCCGCGGCTGCACTCCGCAGTGCATGGCAGTGTTTCGTCTGGGACGTCGCGGTCCCGCCGGGACCCTCCCCCGGGTCGGTCCCGGGCGTCCTCCTTCCCGCCTCGCCCCCTCCCAGCCGCCGACACCCTTGACCTTGCCATCCGGCAGCTCGGGAGGGAGAGCGGCGGCAGCAGCCGGGGGGATAGCCGTACTGGGTCGCGGAGCTGCCCTGGGATGCGTTAGCCGGCGGATCGCACAGAAATATCTCTCCTAGGAAGGAGAGAGGCAACCTCCTCCCACTGACGGGGTGGGGGAGGAAGAAAAAGAGGATTTAAGGAGCATCTTTGCCTCTTTTGTTGAATGAGGACGGAGAAGGACCAGCAAGATGAGCACTAGCAGTAAGTATGGCTTTCCCTTGCCTTTGCTATGGGAATGGGGCTGATATTGCACCAATCTGGCTGGGAGGAATTGGAAAGAAAATGTCACAACAGGGTTGACAAGTGTAATGGGATGGATTTATTTTTATTTTCCTGCTGCCTTTTGCTTCCTGACAGGGTCTGGCTTTGGCCCTTCTTTCCTGTGGGGTAAGCCATGGTGCTTGTCTCCACTGAGTACTTTTCTTGGCTGGTATTTCTGGGGTTTGGAGGGCAGATCATGGACTAAAATGTTGATATGCAACATAGTGAAAGGGAGCCAGGAGCGCTCTGACAGGCAGCAGGTTCACTTGCTGCTGCTCCCTATGTATAAATGGACATAGGGGGAACAGCCGACGGGGAGGAAGAGCAGGGTAAGGAGAGACCCAGAAACCAGGGACCTGAGCAAAGCATAGGTGCAATACTGAAAAATGTACCTTCTGCAGCTGGGATGTGGGTGTTTCTATTGTGTGTGTGTGAGACAGGGATGGAGCCACTCATGCACTATGTATGAATTTCTAAAGCAGGGCTTGGAAATGTGCTGCATAAGATGAGAACTGGCACCTGGTACTAGTCTGGTTACTTCTGGTTTTGTGTCCCTGTTGTAAAGTCTGGAAAGATTGATCAGGTTTGATCAAGTCACAATCAATTTCTTTTTCTTCACTGATATGATGTGTGACAGCTGTACTCACCTTGCTAGCACAGCTTTGATACATTCCTTTAAAAGCAGTGAGCCCCTAGGCAAAGGAGTTGATGCTGATGGCCACCTGAGGGTCTTCCTCCTGGGATAACCTGCCCAGGGAAGGTGCCCTCCCTCCTGTGGGTCCTAGAGCCTATGTGAAGAAGGGAGGACTCCCCAGGCAGAAAGTGGCAGAGCAGTGACTTCTCTATTGCATTGGCGTGTTGAGGTTTCTCAATCTGAGGGCTTGGGGTGGTTCCCAAGCAAAACACTGTGAAAAATGCCTTGGCATGCTGCAAGGCAACAGAACAGGTGATTCCAGCTCTGTTGGGCTGTTTCAGAGGCGAGAAAACTTTCCAGGTGCCCTCTGCATGAGCCACACCTGGGACAGTAGCTAGCCCCCTTCCTGGGGGAGTGAGGCTGGCAGTGCCCAGGTAGGAAACAATAGGGTCTGATTCTTTCTGAGCCTGCTGGATGCCTGATAACAAAGGGTCCTCCCTCTTCCTCTCTGGGTGATGGGCCCAGTGCAGAGGGCTGGGATGACACACAGTGCTTGCTGGGGTCAGTGACCACAGTGGTCAGGTGGGACTGTTAAGCTTCCTCTAAGCCAATTTTGACAAATGCATGTTGGTTCCTTTTGGGATTCCTTTGCAGCTCTTAATAACCAGCTTGGCTGCTGATAGTGATAAGGGCTGTTTATGGTGCTGGTGTGTTATAACTCCCTGATTGTGCTGCAAAACTCCTTTACTAGGTCCTCCCCCACACAGAGAGGTGCCAGGAAACCCAATGTGCTGCCTACCTGTTGCTTTGACATGACTCACAGGAGGAGGCCACCGGGCAGGCAGCAAGCGCAGAGCTGGGAGTCTCCTGGGAGGTGTTCCTCTGCCACTGCCTTGCTCTGACCTTGGGCACATCATTTGGCTGTGCCTCAGCTTCTGGATTTGCCAGCAGCTGGCTGCCACGGTGGTTCTTGCCCAGCCCTTTGGATGGCTTTGCAATTTTTGCCTAGATGTTGCCATTAACTCTTTCTAAGTAGCCACCTGTTTTACTAAAGGTTTGGGAACTTTGTAACATCTGCTGATAGCTTCCTGTGCTGTGGGTTGATTACTTATGGATTACTTGTGGTCGCAAAGGGACTGCACCTGCTACAAGGGCTGCGCAAACCCTGCAAGGCAGGGGGCTCTGCACTGCTAGGCTTCCAGATTCTCCTCCCAGTATCTGAGGGACCCAAAGCAGAGCTTGCCATACCCAAATGCTGTCTCATGGCTGTTCATAGCAATGCACAGTCCTCTCACAGCTGGTTCTGTGAGCAAGGCATGGAGTGCCAGGCCATCTCTTCCATCAGTGTGTTTGACTGGTGTGAATGTTGCCAAAAGCTGCCTCCCCTCTCACTGCTGCCTTGCTCAGCTCTGCACATCCCTACCCAGCCTGTCCCCCTCAGGTCTATGTGCCTGCAAGGCAAAAAAGGAGCTCAGGAGCCTTGTGTCAGTGCCATCTCTGTTTCACCCCACTGATGCTACCTGGTAGTGACCTGCAATGGTTTTTGCAGCCCTTTGCTGGCAGCCAGTGACTCAGGGGAGCTTGGTGCCACTTATTGCTAGAGGCTTCCCAGCTCTGCCTCCCAGGCATGGCCAGCTCTGCTGTTCTCTGCGTCGATTTTTTTTTTTGGTTGGTTGTAGTGACTGAGGGCTCAGATGTGGTGAGATCCAGGCAGCAGGATCAGCTGCACTCCAGCCTCCCCAGTCTGGTCTCTCTCCTGGTGCATGGAGCTGTGTCTGTGCAGATGTGAGGGGAAAAGGAGGCACAGGAAGAGGAGGAGGGGGAGGAGGAAGAAGATGGATGATGAAGCCAGATTGTGCATGGGGTGATGACTTACAGGCATACCTGTAGCTGCAGGACCAAAATTTTGGGGCTGGCAAATCAATGAGATGCACAGCTGAGGATAAAATACCACATCATCTGATCAGTGAATTCCCACCACTCCTTTCCATTTTACTTGATGCATTTGGATAACACTTCTATCCTGCCTGAAGCCGATGTGAGGCAGGAAACCTGGGGCTGTGGGCCATGGCTGGCCTCAAGCCATGCTGTTGTGCAAAACTATCTGTGAGGCCTCTGGGGAGCTCTGGGCAGGATTTGCCAGGCTGTACAAGCGTATCTCTGAAGATGCTTTGTGCACAGCACACAGGACTCTTGCCTGGCCTTGTTGAGGTGACGGGTTCGCTTTTCACCCCAATATGGGTCCTGGGGTTGGAGGCCCTATATCACCTTCTCTCCCATGATGCAGGGAAGGCAAAGCCATATGGAAATCTTGTTTTTAAGGGGAAGAGGAAAAGGCTCTTGATTTTGGGTGTAAACTCATATCCTGCGCCTGCAGAGCAGATCAGGCAGCCCTGAGGGTGCAAGGGTTATGCTGGCTGGGAAGGCAGCCTCTCCTCCCGGGCTCACCAGGTGTGCAGCGAGTGTTTGGAGGGCACAGTGTTGATATTGACATCAGCTATGCTATTAATACTGCCCACTCTGGTTAGCACTGCTAATTGGTTTTGGATAGATTCATATACTCAACATGTCTATCAGTGCTGTGCTGCATTTCCATTGAAGCTGGATCCTGTAGTGCAACCCCTTGCCCAAGAGAACATCCCTTAAAATCACTCCCTTAAGTTCCTTAGGTCTGAGTTCAACCTCTCGCTGAGAAACTGGCCTGGTACAGGGAGGTTAATGTGGCCAGTGCTGGGTTTGCACTCCTTGAAAGGTAGAGGGCTGAAGGTGTCACCTGCCCCAGGGATTTAAGACTTTCTGAAATGTGTGGATAATCCCTTCTGCTGCTTTGAAGGTAGCCAGCAGGTTTGGGTGCTGCAGGTCCATGCAGTGAGTATGTCCTGTGAGTAGGGGTCACCCTTGTGGGACCCATGGGAGATGGCATTTGCATGTTGTCTCTTCTAGTCCAGCTGTGTTGGGGTGAGAAGGGGCTGCTGGAAGTGTGGGCACTGGTCTTGTCAGGAGCAAGGTGCCCCTTATTGTTATGGGCCACCCTGGTCAGAGCAAAGACACACAACTACTAAAGGAGGTTAAACCCCAGTAAACTCCTGGGTCAAATCTGGTTTGGCTGGATGTGGGTTGCAATGAGTGAGTGAAACTGGCTCAGAACTAGAGATCCTCTAGAAACCAGAATCTGTCCTCATGCTGAGTTAATTCAGGGTGGGGGGAACCAGTACCATCTATCTTCCATCCTCTTCCCTCTGAGCAGCTGATAGCCTATTAGAGCATGGAGAGGTCTTGCAGGGGGTTTGGTAAGCAAGGTGGAAAGCTTCCCAAGACCATCCCACCCCCTGGCACCTCTTAAATTCCTGTTCAGAGGCTCCACTAGGCTGAGAAAGCTGGGGAAGGAGACATGAGGAAAGGCTGGCCAGCTAAACATTTGGGCAGGAAGGCTTCATGACAGATACTGATGAATGCAGCATGTTTGCTTGGTTATTTTTGTCTTTCCTAAATCACGCTCCCTGTTACATGGTGATCCACTAAGCATAATTACCCAGTAATCTCTAGGCCCCTGTGGTTACAAGGTGTTTACCAGCAAACTCTATTAAGTCCCTGTGTAATTAAAGAGGAATCACATGGTGCTGCATGTTTTGGGGAGCTCCAGCTCTGCCCTGTACAGCTCATCAGGGTGACTCACTGGGTCTCCCCACCCAGTGGGGTAGAACCTGCTGAGGAAGACATGGTGTTGCTCCTGTATTCAGAAGTGCAGTGAACCCAGAGGGATCAGCCCATTGGTATGATGAGCAGTGTTAGTGTCCTCCCCATGAGGAGGCTCTAGTTTTCTGCAGTGGTGACACCAGGCCTGGTGCCTTTTCAATCATGGCACTCATGGTTCTTGGTCAACATTGGTTCTCATTTCATCTTTGCAATGTTGGAGGCTGCCACAGGCATCCAGCAAACTGGGGACGAAGTGAGTGAGGACCCAGCAGGGTAAGATGTTGCCCACATCAGTGGTGTTGCTGTCTAGCCCACAGGTGCTTGGTGAGATGGCTGGAGGTCAAGGCATAGGGAGAGGAGGGACAGAAGAAAGAAAGGTAACAGATGCAAGAGATGAAGAGCTATCTTCCTAGTATGTTTTCTCCAAACCCAGCAATGAACATTACCTAGTGTCCATGTTTCTCCAAGTAGGGCTCTAGCACTGAGTTTTGCAGAACTGGGGCACTAAGGAGAACTCCAGGCTTTCCACTCACATCTTCTTTCTCTCAATTAACACCCAAGCCTAACTCTGCTGCCATGAACAACCTGATACAAATTGTGCCCTCTGTTCTCCTGGGCAGCCTAGAAAAGGGACAATCATCCATTGCTTTCACTTTGGTGCCAGAAAATTCAGAGCCCAGGCAGCTTCTCTCTGTCCTCAGGCTGGTGGATGGACTCTGTCCTCTTGCCAAGCTTTGTTCAGGCTCTCCTGCAAACCATCTTCTTGGCAGCTTGCCCTTTGAAGAGCAGAAGCCATGGAAAGTGGTCCTGCAGGCCAATGAAGTGCATGCTGTAAAGTCAATTGAAGCAATTGAATTATTTCAAGGGCCTGCCATGCTCTTATAAAATAAATAGCAAGTTTTCTAATGACAAAGTGACGATCGGTTTAGCTAGATAATTGTATTTGTGATGCCAGCAGGCTGGACTAATGACAGACTGTCCTGTTATCAGCAAGGAGTCAGTGTGATGCTGCCTTTGCTCTCTGCAAAGCTGTGAAGGAGTGAAGGCAAACCCACCAAGTTCCTGCCAGGCCCTGCAATCCTATCATGATGGTGCCATAATGAAGTGGTTGGAACATCTAATTAGATATTTTTAGACTAAATACAGCAGTGCCTCTTGGTTGTAAGCACTGTAACACCTCAGGAAAGCACCCTGGGGGTAGACTGGTGATGGCAAGGACTTGGGCAGAGAGCGATGGGGGAAGGAGTGGGCTTTGCAGGATGAAAGAGGACTAGGAGTGACTACAGTAGCTGTAGGGAAGGTAGAGCCTAAGTCCCAGATGTTTCAGGCCCAAGAAGTTTGCTTGTGCGTATCTCAGGGCAAGCATGGCAGGGTGGCAACCTCCAGCAGAGAAGGTGGTTCTTGCTTGGATACGTAGGCTGTCCCAAGCCTTCCTGTGCCCAGCTTCTCTGCCTTTTGAGTCCGTAGGCTCAGTAAATCACTGGGGAGGTAGAAGAGCTTGAGTGCACTGATGCACAGCCCTGATGGACATGCCTTGCTTTCTAAAAAGGGCTGTCTGAAGCTTAACAGTACCAACCTGATCTAATGTGGCAGCAAACTCAGGCACATAGTCCTCATATTTGATGGTGGCTCGGGATTTTGGTAGGTATAGTTTATACATGCATTTTTCAGTTAGGGTACAGTTTGCTGAATGCTTTATCAGTATCAGCCATAAGCCCTGGGCTGGGAATTGATGTGCCTTCTCTGCTGCCTGGGATGGAGATCTGGAAGGAAAAGGAGCTGGTACTATGGTTTCCTTATGCAGCCTGGCTGACCTTCCTTTCTTCTTACCCCTTTTACCCTGGCAAAGTCCTTCCCTGAGCCCCAAGCATCACTTGTTTTTCTGTTCATGGACATTTTATTCCACTTCTATTTTGAATCATGTTGTCTGAGACCTGGATGAAAGTCCTTGGGGGGAAGGTTTCCCTAAGGAATAGGACAGTGTACAGAGGGAGCATGTGCTTGAGGGTTTGAAGCCATCCTGTTGGCTTCTGCGTTCTTCCTTGGCAACAAACAGCACACTTTGGACAGCACTACACTGCTGTGGGACAAGAAAGGCTTTGCTGGTGCAATGCCAGCCCCAGAGCCCTTCCTCAGCCCAGCATGAGCCCACTGCAATCTGAATTTAAGTTGTAGGGTTTGACATGTTCTCACAGTAGTGAATTATATGACTGTTCTCAGATACATGCAGTCAGGCTGCAGCCTGCTGCTGGACAAGACAAGCATAACCTAGACCAGGAGTAGAAGTGTGAGCTCCTGAAGTGCCTGTGCCAGGCTCTGCAGTACAGCACCCCTCAAACGTGTCTGTAGCATCTTGCTCATGAAAACACATTGCAGGGCCCTGCTTGTTCATCCCAGCACCTGTGTTTTGTACTAGCTGACCCTGAAGATTTTGCTGCTTTTTCCTGGCATCTATCCTTCTGCCAGCCCTGGGGACACCTTTGCCTGAAGGCGTCCTGGGGAGGAGTGCCCAGCCTAGTGGCCTTGCTTGCAAAGGGGAGCTATTTTTAAAGCAGCTGGGGGGCTGGGTGGGTTGTTCCCTGGCTCAGCAGCACTTGCTGGGACATGTCAGGTGCCGTGGTAGGGATCTCCCAGTTGCAGCTGCTCCCCAGCCTGGATTCTCAGCAGAAGCAGGGAGGGTTCCAGCAGGGTGACTGTGTTTCGCCCCTGGTCAAGGACTTTTCACTGCTAAAAGCTGAGGAGGAGGGAAGGAAGCTGTGTGTGAAACCCATTTCTGCTGCATGTCAGGAGCTGCAGCCCATCCAAGCCCCAGAGCTGGGGGGGGGGTGGGGGGCAGGGGCAGCTGCCTCCCCCTAGCAGCCCTTCTTCAAAAGAAGGGGCTTCCTTGCCTTGGCCATGAGGCAGGGCTGGATCAGGGCTTGTCTGTCAGCTGCTGCTGCCCTGCCTGTCACCTGCTGCACTGAATGCTGAGTGCTCTTCCCCAGTGGTGCCCAGCTGAGGCTGTGAGTGGCTTTCTCAGCAGGCTGGTGTGGCTGCAAGGTTTGCATCAGCTGGGGTGCCTGGGTGGGACTAAACAAGCAAACAGGTCTCTGTCCTGCCAGGAGGGACCTATGGCAGGTCCCCATGGTTTGTGCTTGCCCTGTGAGCTGGGGATCAACAGTCAGGTGCTGACTACAGCAAAGGCATGGAAAGATTTTCCTTGCCTGGCCCAAAGAAATGGGGACCAGAGCAGGCAGAGATCCCAGAGCCCCTCTGGAGGTGGTGCAGTCCCCACTCACTGTCAGCACCCAGCTCAAACACAGCCCACATAGGGCAGCTGCCTGCACAGGGCTGCAGGAGCCAGGTCCAGGCAGTGTGCTGTGCAGCTCAGCACCACCTTCTCCTGCTGTCTGAGCAGGCAGCTCTGCTCTGGATTTTCCCCTATCTCTGCTGGTATCACAGCAGTCCTCAGTGTGATGGAGTACTGGCTTCCCCAGCTCTTGTCTGTGCTCGTACAGCCCCTCAACTGTGCTCAGATCACAGTACTGGTCCCTGCAAACCCCTCCCTCTGCCTCAGCTGCCCTGCACTGTGCCAGGGACCATGGGGTGTCCCTCCCCATCATGCTGCTTTCCCCTCCGCCTTGGCACCTTCTGCGTCAGCTCTTGGTCCTCAGAGGTTGAAGAAGGTGGAGCAAGGTAAGATGAGCTCCCTCTAACCTCCTGTGTGCTATAAATAGCTGCATCACCCAAGCATTGTCTGAGTGATGTGACCGAGTTTGGGAGATCTGCTGCCTCCATTGCAGACACACCCAACACTTGGTCATTGGAGCTGATGGAAAAGAGCTCCTGTGGGTCCTGCCGGTGACACGGAGCGTGTCATCGCATTAGCACGCGGCAGGGCACCTCTCAGGTTATGCACAGCCTAATCCCATCTGGCAGCTGCCAAGGCTGGTGTCCTGTGGCTGGGTCAGCGTGCCTGTACCTCGCTGGCAGCGGCAGCCAGACAGCTTGCAGCAGGGAGCCTTCCCCCTGCAGTAAAAATTTAGCAACCTGTCTTCAGCTCTTGCCAAGCTGTGCTGGGGCACAGGTGGCATGGATGGGCCAGGGCAAGGGTGTATCTTGGGTACATGTGTCAGGTCTCCAGTCAGACCTCTGGGAGAGAAGGGGAAGGCAGCCATTCTGTAAGGAATAACCAGATCTGGGAGGGAAAGGTGGTTTTCATGGTGCTGGTGGAGTGCCTGTGTGGTCCCTGAATGTTCCTTTGCTCCCTCCATCCAGGCTGGGCTGGAGTTGATCAGGAAACCTTGGTCTTCCCTATTCATCCAGGCTGTTTCCCGAGACATTCAGTTCTTGGCACAGGTTGTGCCTTAGGGAGGGTGTTTTGCTGGCAGCACCAAAATATCCCCCACCTCTTGACTGATTCAGATCACCTCTTGACCACCAACCAGCATGGGAACCAAGCAGTACAGCAGCTTACATGTGCATGAGCATACAGGGAGAAACAGCCATCTTCTCAGTAAGGAAGCCCTCCTTCATCTGGCAGCAGATACTAAGGCATGAAGCTGGATGATCCCCAGCTCACAGCCTTTTATTCAGTGAGCAAAACCATCCCTTCATACACCCACAGATGCTACTTGAGAGGACTTGATCTGTTGCCCCACCATCTGGTTAGCTGCACCCACACCCCCCGGCCCCTGCCCCCAAGAGAGGTGTGGGTTGGACCTGGTCCTTCCCCCTCCATGACAAGAGGTGCCCGGCAGTGCTGCCCTGGGTGAGCTGGGCAGGGAGAGCCCAGGGGCCATGTGTGGATGTTCTCCCCTCCCCTGCCTTTGGAAAAAAAGTCACTGCCTACATAGTGAGTTATATGGTGATGATGGCTTGTGATGGGTTAGATATAAAATCCCTTGCATCCCTGAGGATGCTACCAGTTGAAAGCTTTTATGGTATTTTAAAGATAGCCACAGAGGGGGAGAGAATGAGAAGATGGATAGGTAGGTGGATCCCTAATAAGGAGAGAAGAGGAAACAGCTAGAGAGGGAATGGAAAGACTTTAGTGAACGGCATGTGAGTGATTACTGAGGGAGGGGGTAGTGCGGTCATACTGAGTGGCTGAGCTGCATGCCTGGTGGGGATGGGAAACCCTATAAAAAGCCTGGCTGTGAGATATGCTCCTTGCATGTGCTGGGGAGAGGGATGGGGTGAGCATCAGCTCGGGCTGTCTCTCCTGCGGGTGCTTGCTGCATTCTACAAGTAGCTGTTAAAAATAATCCATGACTCTTGGATGGCTGGGCCTGGGCTGGCTGCTGCTGCTCTTGCATGACTCCCTAAACAGCTCCAGCCTCATCTGTGCTCCTTTCCTGCCTTGAGGCTCAGGCTGACAGCCTTGCCTGGGAGCTGATGGATGAGGTTGGTCCTGGCTCTGCCTTTCCCCAAGGTGGCCTTTCCCACCTGGGCTGTGCTCCAAGAAAGATGCTGAGAGCTGCCTCTCTGCTCTGTCTTCTGGCTTTCTGCTGCCTGACAGCTTGCAGCACTCAGAGGCAAGATCTGGTGCGTCTGGGGCCATGGCAGAACTGTGGTGGCTGGGTGAGGGTGCAGTGCCCCTGTGCCTGGCTGGAGCAGTGGTCCCAGAGCTGCTGGCAGGAGGCCCCTTCAGCAGGACAGCCCTGCTGTGCCTTGCGTCACTGCCAGCACAGCGTCTGCCTGGTCCTGGGAAGCGGCTCCCGGCCCTTCCCTGTGCTTGTGGCAGTTCTCCCCATCACTCAGGGAAGATTACACGGAGTGTCTCCAAGAAATGCTAATTGCTTTGGCTTGCGCTTGGTACAGCAGAGCCACTAGGCATTCCGAGGTCTTAGTCAGCTTAGAGATCTGCCAGATCTTTCCTCTCCTTCCCCTGGAGAGCCAACGGAGGTCTGCTGTGGCAGTTGTTGATTCCCACATCCCTGGGCCCCGGTTGAGCCGCAGGCTTGCACCCAAGCTGGCCCAGACCTGCAGTCACAAATACCTGGTGGCACAAGGCATGGTATGTTCTCATCAGGGCATTGCAGCCTTGGGGTGAAACACCCCAAGCTCAGCTCCTGGCAGGCACAGCATGGGGTCAAAGGCACCCCTCATGCTGGAGAGAACAGGAATTTCCCATCCTGGGGGAGGAGGATGGATCTTGTGCTGCAGTAGAAGCAGCAAGTGCTGTTCTGCTGTCTGTCCTCCCAGACCCCTCAGCTGCTGCTGCCCACCCCTGCTCTGCCACTGGCAATTAAAGCTCTGCACAGCCAGACTCGTTTGGTGCAGGCTGCTGGGAAGCATTCCTTGGCTTTGCCTCCACTCGAACTGCAGGGAAAAAATGCTGCTAACAAGACTCCTCTGTCAAACTCGCCAGCCTGTCACATCCAGGCTGTCTCCCCCTTGCTTGCTTTCTTCTTGTCTTTTCTTTGCTTCCTCATCAGCTAGGCAAATACCCAGGGAAGCAGAGGCTGGTTGTGGGTTCTCCCTACCCAGCTGCAGGCTGGGGAATGGTGAAGCTGGAGGGCGTGCGCCACCTGGTTCTTGCGCTGGCCTCTTGCAAAGTGTTGCTCATTTGTGTGCTGATCTTGCTGTATTTCTCCAGCCCACAGCATTTTTTTAATGCTGTAGCATGAGCTGAAGTCCAAGCCCAGCCATGCTCTGTGGGTGCTGAGGTCTCTACCCTACCTCCTTCACCAAACTCTAGGGCAGCCCCTATCCTGGGGAGGGTGAAGAGGTGCCTCCTGTCCTGGCTGGTTTCTGCTGACTCTGAGGAGCTTTCACTTGAAATAACTTCTGGAGGAGCAGTGGGGGGTCTGAGCCAGCAGCACAGTCCTTGCTGGCAGGTGCCTGTTACCCTCCCCAAGGCAGGGGGTGACCCCAGTCCCTGCTCCCACCTTGCCTGCCCTTTGCTGGGCTGTTGCAAGAGCATCCTACAGGCACGGGGCAGAGCAAGGGCTTGCCAGGAGAGGTCATCTGCGGCTGCCCTGACCTCGCTCCCCGCTTGGCTGTCCGGGTGGCGTAAAGGGTCCGGTTTGGGAAATAATTCTGTTCCTTGGCAGGCAGGTTTTGGCTCATTTAAGCCAAAAGCATGCACAACAAAGCACATGTTCATTTTTCCCCCTTGAAAGGGGACTTGTTCCCTGGAAAATGCCAGCTCTGATGGGCCTGTTGATTGCCTGTTAATTGCCACTAATGAGGAGCTGGGAGATGTGGCTTCCAGAGGCTGTTGCGAACAGGCTGTTGCTTCAGCTTGGGGGGGGATGCCTCAGCGGGAAAGGGAGCCGTGACCTCGGCACAGGGGAGTTGAGCTGCATGAAAGGGTTTGTTACCAGAGGATGCCCCAATTCCTGCGCCTGTGGCACGGGGTGGCAGCACCTAGTCCTTGCTCCAGAGCAGAGAGCGTGGAGGGTTAATAGGATCTCTGGTGCTTACTGTACACAGATGGATTTATTTACGTATATATAGCAGGGAGGTGGGATGGGGAGGGCTAAACCCACCCTGTCCGGGAGGGAAGGTTAAATCTCTGGCTGGCCTATGTTGGGAGCACAGAGCTGCCGGGCAGCAGGACCTGATGCCAGGGCTTGGCCGTTTGCCTCCAGCCCGACAGTTGAAGGCTATTTTTCCCCTGGTCCTGATGAAAGGCACCAAAGCCTTTTAGCAGCAGACAGCCGCGTCTGCCTGCCTGCTGCTTCCCGTGCTGGTAGCACCCCCCCTTCCTTTTGAAGTCAGGTTTCTGGGCGTACGCAGGAGCTGAGAGAGCATGAGTATGGAAAGGAGGAGGGGAGAGGATTACATCTATGCCAAAACCCCTCATATGCTCATGGGAGTTTATTGTTCTAGATGTGCCTTGTCCTGCCATGTCCCCCACTGTCCCCAGCCTGGGTTGTCCTTGCCCAGCACTGAGCCCTGCTTGGTGCCTCTTGGCCCTGTTCTGGGCTACCCCACATCCTACCAGTGGAGCCTCGGGATGTGGCTGGGAGGGATATTAAGCCCCCTTAGTGTGTCTCACTGTGTGAGCACTGGTGCAGAGGTGTGCTTTTACCTGCTGAGACAGCCCCATGCCACAGCAGGGATGGGCGCTTCTCTCCCACAGCAGCAGCTTTCTGGGTGCCCATTGCCTGCTGCTCTGCTCCAGCCACTCCTGTAGCATCTGCACTAATTACTTCAGTGGTTTCTCTCATCTTCTCTTTGCTAAAATGGCTGAGCTGTTTTACCCAGTGCTTTTCCCCAAGAGTCTTACCAGTTTTTCTCCCCTTCCCTCAGGCTTTGATGTCCAGCTAGCCCTGCTGACCACCTCCTGCTCCCTGGGTACCTACTCTTCTCCCTGCCATCGGTGGGGCTGAGGCACCACCCCAGCACTCCCTATCTGCCTGCAAGAGGCTGTTTCTGTGTTTACTGTTCAGCTATTGTGAGGGCAGCTCAGCACAGGGGGAGCTTCCCTTCAGGATTTATTTCATTAGAATAAACAGCCAAGTGGGATGTTATTTTTCCATTCTAGCTGAGAGGGGTTGTAGTTGCTGCTTTTTGACCCAAACCCTGATGTCTATTTTTTAATTCTTTGCCTTTAATGAAGTGGGATGGAGAAGCAAGAGCAGAGCATGCTTTGGCAGTGGACACAGCTCATATTCTTGCAGTACAAGGGCTTATGTCAGTGTATTTGTGGTTGTATCTTTGCTTCCTACTCTGACCTTGGATTAGGGGTTCAGGTGAGCCCCAGGCCACACAACAAAGTGTATTTTTGTCCCACGCTGCCTCTGGGCTCCTTTCACAACTGGCCAGGGAGCTGGCCCACTGTTGTGGGGTTGGGACTGGCTATTGTTAAGGGCCCTGTGTTCCACTTAAGGGTCTTGGTAGTCTGGCCTCCAAAATGCCTTTTTGGGGCCCAGGGTATGCAGGCAGCCCTGCTCCACTTGGGAAGTAGCAGGACAAACAGCTGGTGCAGCTGGGCTGAGAAGTGGGCCTGGATCCCAGAATTAGGGTGCAGTGGGAAGCAGGAGCATGGGCAGCCCTAGGCTAGCATGCTGTGTGTGATGTGCTGCGACCCAAAGGCTGGGCCAATCCAGCTGTGCTAGTGGAAGAAGGAAGGTGCTGAATAACCTGGCCCCAGACACCATCCATCACCTTAAGGGTGTCTCCAGTTTGGGGTTTGAGAGCTGCCTCAGGGCATGGGCGGGGCTCCTCGCAGCCTCCTGGGTGTCTCTCAGGGAGCTGCCCACCCCCATGGAGGGGGATGTCCTGCTGTGTGGCCTCAGGCTGCCAGCCTGGGAACTGGCAGGGGGGACGTGCCATGTCCTGGAGGGACCCTTTGCTGGGAGACACAGCAGGGCCAACAGACATCTCAGTGGTGCACTTGGTGTACGCCCTGGGTCACCTTGCTGAAGGTCATCCCAAGGTGAGCAGCCTAAAGGCAGCTCTTTTCCTCTTCCCTCATGCCTGTGCTTCCCCCCTGCCATCACTTCCTCCTGCCGCAGCCTTTACTCCATGACTTTAGGCTGCTTCCCTTTCCTTTTTTCCTTCTCTTTTTTCCCCCCTTTTTTCTCTTTTTTTCTGTTTCTCTCCTGTCAGCTTTGTTCGCCCTGGCTGTGTACTGGGGTTGCCATGGTGACTGCCAGAGCATCTCTGCATCCTGGAGTAGTGGTCCTGCGCCTGCCCTGGCAATGGGGAGTGGCAGGGCGCCCTCCTGACCCTTGGAGGGACCAGCTGTCCCCCTCCTCCCAGGGACAGATATCCCTGAGGACACTCCAGCGACACATCCTGGTGTCTGGGGAGAGGACAGGTCAGGGCATGGGGTAGCCCTCACCAACTCAGGATGGAGCCATGCAGCACCTTGTGCAGGGGGCTGGGGGAGGCACTGGCAGGGCTGGCTGTGTGGCACAGCTTTATTTGCCTCTTGCTGCCAGAACTGTTAATCTTCAATAAATATGTTTTTAATGAGCAAATGCTACTTAAGGAAAATAGAGGAGCTGCTGCAGTCCAGGTGGTCTCTTTAGCTTTAATGGGGCACCACCAACTGCCAGCAGAGAGGACTATAAAACTGTGTAAATACAAAGCTGTACCCTATTGCAGGACATATGCAACTTCCCTCTTGCTTTTGGGAGTAAGCTTCCCTTTCCCACCCTAGGAGCCATGCGTTTCTTGATACCATCACTTGTTGCCATGCAAGTGACTGGTGACTTGACCTTGCCTTGGCCAGGCTCAGGGCCCTGGGGTGCAAACCTCCCTGTGTCTTTGGGCAAAGTGTTGTCTGGATCCTAGATCTGGTCTTCACCCATGACTGGAGGACTAAGGCTGGCAGCAGGGACTTGTATGCATCCCCTGGCCATGGTCTGGTGTTGGACATAAGTGGAGCTGTGGTTTGGAGGCAGAGTGTGGCTTGTGGCTTTCTGGTGCTGCTTTGCAGACAACAATATATCTCTTCAGTATTTGTCAGAGCTTCTGTGCCCCTTTCATGAGATAATTAGGATGACGTGTTATTAGCTGATTACTGGGGAAACATATATTTACTGAAGATTTATTCTGGAAACAACATTAATCTCCTGTATAGTTGCTAAACCCCCATAAATAATCTGATTTTGATAATCAATTGCTATTTCAACCCCCCCATAAATCTCAATTAAATGCACATTTAATTCATATAAAGTTGCCAAATTTGCTTGTATGTTTCTTTCCTGCTGTTTGCCTCAGGCAGATGTCTGTGTATGTGCAAGCTCAAGTCTGTTTATCAGACAGCCTGAAACCAGAACATGGTTTGCCAGGGCGAAGTGGTTACAGTAACAGCACCACTCTTCTCCCGTGGTCCTACCTGGAGAACGCAGCATGTCCTGGCTTCTTGCTGCCAGAGCTGCTCAAACACAAGTGCTTTGCAAACATCACTGTGCACAGCCCTTCCCCACCCGTTGCCTTTGTGCTGGGGTTTGCAGTGAGGGGAGCAGGAGCAACCGCAGGAGACTGTGCACCTGGAGCAACCTGGGCTTGCCCAAAGCGCACGGGTATGGGTGCCCTTGGGGAGCGGCAGGGAGGAGAGATGCAGTTGCTGAAACCTATGCAGAGCCTTTCAACAGTGCGAGTCTGGGGTGGAAACTGAGGGCTTCGTTGGGTCTGACCACCCTTGAGCCAGCTGGAGTGACTTCTCAAGCCTTAGTGCCAGTGGGTAGGTCAGAGGAGGAGGAAGCAGAGGTGTGCTGCAGAGCGGAGGCAGTTGGCCCCACACTAGAGGCATGTGGTGCTGCCAGCCTCCCTCGGCGCTGGAGAGAGAGTCCAGGCATCAGCTGGGCTCTGTTTGTTGTTAAGGCCACGTTGATTTATTTTACCCTCTTGTTTTTGCAGACAGTAGGCAGGTAGCTGCAGTGGTGCACACATCAGAGCTGGGCTCGCTGGGGCAGAGCTCTGGAGGTTCTGGTGACGTGGGTCCCTGCTGGGACACCTGGCAGGACTGTGGCAAACCTCCTGCTGCCTTTCATGGCGTGGGGTTTTGGCCCTCACCTGCACCGCTCGGTGCTGGTCCTGCGGCTGCAGGGGCTGGTGCTCCTTGGAGCATCCCTGCTGCCTGTGCTGGGGCGCCAGGAGTGACAGCTCGGGCTGCGAGGATCTCCGTGATGGGGACCCACACTAGGGGAGCTATAAAAGAAACGATGAAGCTGTTCAAATTGCTGGGAAGACATCTACTAAGATCTCCTCCTGAGCCTGGCTGGAGCCCAGCCTGCTAATTATGGTGGTAGGGGAAATACACAAACATACAGATGGCAAGAAGAACAAAAACTGCTGTCTTTTAATATTGAAAGCTCAGTTTCCGGCCAACTGAAACCGACACATGGCAGAAGCTAAATGCTAACAGCTTTGGGTGAGACAGGAGCACCTTGCCAGCCTGCGCAGGAGCTCTTCGAGCCCTTGAGGAGCCCAGAGGGGGATCTGCCTCTCCTGGGGCAGTGGGACGGACCTGAGCCCATGGCAGCTGCCAGCAGAGGAGCAGGAAGGCCAGGGCGCAGTGGCAGCTGACTGTGCATGCCTGTGTGAGTGCACACCTACGTGTGCTAGGAGACAGCCACAGGCAGGGCTTGCAGCTGCAGGCTGTCAGGAATCCCATGCTGGCTCTGCACCAGGGGTGGCCAGTGACAGCTCCAGCCTGCTTGTGTCCCAGGGACCCCTTAGTGCATCCCTGTACTGCAGCGGCGGGAGTTTCCTCCCTCTGATCCCACCTTTGCCTCTGCTAGGTGGGTTGGGGCAGTGGTTTGTAGAGAGACCTCAGATGCTGTGATCAGTGGCGACAAATGCCTGTTGGCCAGATCCTGATCACCATGCTCAGGAATGCTGCTGGTAGGAGAGTGTCCCCTCCAGAGTATCTTTCTGTTGACCCTGGCAGTGCCAAGGGGCTGTGCTCTTCATAGATGCTCTGTCCCATGAGGTTTCACCCTAACTGCAGGCACTAAGGATGGGCTGGGTGAGATGGACATCAGGCAGCAAGGGGCTGGTGATGTGGTGTTTTCAAGCACTGTCCTGAGGAGCCTGTGGGTCAGTGCGCTGATGTCCTGTGGTGTTCCTACAGGGCTTGTGGTGCCTGAAACCTGTTGGTGGCCACAGGGCTCTCCCTGGCATGGTGCTGCACCCCACTACCCACGCAGCCCTGCTGTCTGCTGTGCTCCCCTCCCTGCCACCTGTATGCATGGCCAGGTGTCTCAAATAATCTTCATGGGGGGTGGGTACAATCTTTTTATGACCACTTAAAGGCTCCATTTGCTACCTCTAACAGAATTAGAGTGGGGATCACAGTAGATTAAGAGCAGCAGTAAACACCCTCTGTGCTGCGTGGCTCCTGGCTGCAAGGACCCTGCTGGGGCTCTGCTGAGCCCTTCTCTGAAAGAGGGTTTGCACAGTTTTTGTGGGATGGTCTGTATTAATCAACTGCAGGTGTAATCTTGTCTCTTCTGACACTATGGTTTGCAGGCGGCTTGGTTCTGCAGGGCTCCAGGGGATGTGGCAGTGCCCTTTGTGCTGCACGCACAGCCTGGGCTGTGTTGCCCCCCCCCCTCCCAGGAGCACAGCTGATGAGATCCCAGTTCTTTTAGAAAGCACCTTCCCAGGATTTAAGGGTGGATAGAGGAATTTGGAGCCTGCTGTGGAAGCTCCTGATGGTGTTTTGCTGTTAGCCCTGAGCTGTAATTCATCCCCTGGAATGGGACTGGCTTGGGGGATGGCTGGTCTTGAACCTCCTGCCCCTCTGAGCTCGCACTGATGGCATTGAGATTGGTCTGTAACATGTACCCCTTCCATGCATCCTATTTATGGGGAGATTGTCCCCTCTGTGACGCCAGGGCTTGCTTTGCCAGCTGTCACCTCCAGTCCAAATTCCCATTTCATTGCATTAATATCTATACAGTGTCTCTGGATAGAGATTTGATTTCAGTTCCCTCCCTGGAGTAGAAGGAGTTAAAAATAGCAAATCCAACACCCCTCATTCCCTGGTTATGACGCAGTCTCCCAGGTTGGAGTTACAATGCCAGCGTGAATATGGTTTAAAATAAAACAAGTGAGTGTACTGCACTCTGCGGAATAGAAGAACAAGCTCCAGCCTGGAGAAATGACATGGAGGAGTCTTTGGTCTCCTAACCCGTGCCTGCATAAAGCAAGAATTTCTCATCCTTGCAGTGCTTGTATTGGCCAGATAAATGATACGGCGCACAGAGCGATTAGTGGAGTAATACAGGAGGTATTCAGCCCATCAGGGAATCAACTGATCACAGAAGAAACCAGGAAGAAATTAGCTCAGTGCATTATGGTTTGGGGCTTTCTAGAGCATCACGTGCAGACCACCTTGCCAAGTATCAGCTGGACGCTAATCTGAATGATCAGGGCAGAGAGGTGCTGGACTCAGCTGAAATAGCAGGGTGCAGACGTGCGGGCTAACTGAGTGGATCCTCTCCCAGAAGTGGGTACCAGACTATGTAAGCAACAGTCTGCTGCAAGGTGGCAGGTTGCCAGCCTGGCTCTATCTCATCTAATGGGGCTGTTTCTCTGATCTGGTATAGAAAATCCTAAATCCCCACATTTTTCACTCTCAGACACTGCCCTAGTTTAAAAATGCTGGCTCCTGGCTTGCTTTGTAATATTTTAAATATAGCATCCTTTATGTTTTTGATGTATGCACCATATGTTTTGAAAACTGCAACAAAATCCATTGGGCTTGTGGGTGGAGGTTAAAGGGAAAAAGCATTTCCATACGGGAAGCCGCAAATACAAAACACAGCAGCAAACAGAAAATCCCTCCATGCATCAGCCAGAAATAAGCTCATTTCTGTCCTGGCTGTCTCCGGCGTGTTCGTGTGCATGTGAGGAACTAGCCTGAATGTTTCCATTGTGTCAGCTCCTGTCCTGAACACCCTGGCACTGACTCCACAGCCCCCTCCAAGGCTCAGCAGGAGATGCCACTGTCTTGGAGGCCATCTGACAGCTCCTTTGCCCTTTCCCTTCCTCGGAAAGCCCCTTTGCTGCTTTCTTGGGTTTTGGGGGTGGTTTTGGCTGGGAGAGATCCCTCCTACTAAAGCTCATCCAGGCTGCCACATCCCTGGCTGGTGGCGGCGGGTGGGCTTTGGCAGTGAAGGGGAGAGTCCCCCCAGGCTCCCTGCACTCCCACGCAGCATGGACTGCCTCCCAGCATCGAACACAGACACTATTTAGGAAGGAAATTTGGCCTCAGTGAAATGACGAGCTAATGGTTTTCATCTTTTGTCCAGGATCTCAAATTTAATCTCTTCTACCACGCACATCTGGTACCCCTTGACTCAAGGGCGTCTGCTCACATGGACGCCCCAAACCTGCCCAGCCCGGTTAGAGCAGATACCGAGGTGTGCGCCTTCCGTGTTCTCACTGTCTGGGGCTGCTGGGTGAGCTGTTTGGCTGGCTGTAGCTCACCCACTTGTCATGCCTCGTGAATAAAATCTGGGGGAGGAAACAGGCTCCGGCCAGTGCTGGGCTGCATCCCTTGAGACCACCCTGCCAGGTCCCCACCCCAGGAGAGAGGCTGGGGTGGCCAAGGGCAACAGTGGGGCTGGGGGGACCCTTGTGGCTGTTGGGTGGCCCAAAGCTCCTGCTGGAGGTTGCAGCTCTGGTTTGGCCCCACACTTCGAGGATGGGTGGGATGCAGTGGCCATGTGCATTAGGGGAGGGGGATGTCATGGGATGGCCACAATGGAGGAGGGGACGTGGGGAAGACTTTCATATTTGCTCTTGCTCTGCAGCATCCCATTGCACTGGAGATTTGGGGCTGGGACTGTGTGTCACCCCGTAGGGTATGCATGCATCTGGTTTAACCTGGCTGTTCACTCACTTTGTCTCCCCTCCTTGAGATGGGGGAGAGAATCGAAAAGAAAAAGTAAAACTCATGGGTTGAGATAAAGACAGTTTAATATGACAGAAAAGGAAGATAATAATGGTAAAAGAATATACAAAACAAGTGATACACAGCACAATTTCTCACCACCCAAAGCTGATGCTCCATTAATTCCTGAGCCATGATCCCACCTCCCAGATAGCTTCCCCAGTTCTATGCTGAGCATGATTGTCATATGGTGTGGAATATCCCTTGGGTCATTTGGGTCAGCTGTCCCGGCTGTGTCCCCTCCCAACTTCTTGTGCACCCCCAGCTACTCACGGGTGGAGTGGGGTGAGAAGCAGAAAAGGCCTTGACTCTGTAAGCACCGCTCAGCAGTAACAAAAACATCCCTGTGTCATCAACACTGCTTTTAGCACAAATCCAAAACATAGCCTCATACTAGCTACTGTGAAGAAAATTAACTCTGTTCCGGCCAACACCAGCACAGCGTGCCCAGGGGACAGCAGGGCGGAGGGGAGGCTGCTGCCATGGTTTTGGCTGTATGCTGCAGATGGTGTCCTGCAGACAACATGGCCTCAGGTGGTCCTCCTGCACCTGGGATCCACAGAGGCCACCAGGAGCAGCTATGTGTCTCTGTGACCGCTCAGGTGGGTTTGTGCTTGCCCAAGTCCCTGTCCTAGGGTACTGCCCAGCCCTGCTTTGGCACCCAGGCAGAGCTCAAGCCATGGGTGTGTGATGTGTTTCTGTTCAAGATGCACTCATCTGCATCACGCCTCCTCGCTCATACACAATTTATTTGTATCTATAGCAGCTCAGGCAAGATTTTTTTAAGCTGAACCAGATGTAAGGATGAAATCCCAACTTCAGCCTCTCAGCAGGGATTCCGCCTCGAATAAACCTTTCCGCAGCCCAAAATGCTGATCTCAGAGTGCTGCACATCTGCCGGGGAGGCGGTGGCTGGCGGGAGCAGCAGCAAACACCAGCAGCGGGAGCGGCCCCGGTGCGGTACCCCGGCTGCATGCGGCAGGCAGGGGATGCCTCCGGCTGCGGATCGGGGCTGGGATGCTGCAGAGAGAGAGATGTGCGTGGGGCAAGAGGGCAGGAGCGTGTTTGTTGGCTCTCACCGTGTCCCTGACCCGATTGTTGGGTTTGTGTGTAAAAGGGTGGGGTTTGTGCAGCACCGTAGGAGCCCGGTGTCAGCTCTCCCGGCAGGTGCCATGAGGGCTCTGGACCTGGAGGGCTGTGACCCACCGGTGCAGGGCTGGGATACACACCATGAGGCCGGGGGGCTCTCAGCAGCTCCCTGCTGGTGTCACCCTGGGCTTTACTCCTGGTGCTGATTGCTTCATCAGACCTCCTAAATTGCAGCTGACCCTCTGAATCGAGAGGCAGTCCCTCAAGAGGGACCTGTTCTAGCTTTCTGGGCCCAGATCCAGCATCGTAGCAGCCTCCCGAGTGAAGAGCTGATGAGTGTGCGTGCAGGCATCTGCTCGGGATGTCTGAATGCGCGTGTCCCCCGTGATGGTGGGGCACCTCTGTCATCTCCTGCTGGGGTGAGGAGAGAGAAGAGCTCTGGGCAGTGCCTGTGCTCTGGATTTGACCCCTGGGGATGCCTGTTTGCTGTCTGCATCCTCCATCTCTCCTTCAGCTTGCACACACGTGCTTCTCACTCTCTCCCCCGCCCCATGGCTTTACTGCTCCGTTTTTCTTGAAAGCAAAGCAAATCAATAGTTGCCAGCGCTCCTGGGCAACTCCACGCAGCTCCCCAGCCCTACACCGACTTGCTTGTGCCATGCAGCCCGGCATGGTGCCACGGTGCCCTGCCCGGCTGCCGGCTCTGCACCAGCTCCGTGGCGGTCCCTGCACAGCTTGGCTGGCTCCCAGACTGCGGGTGACACTTGGGCTCCTGACCCCGGCCATGGGAGCTGCAGGGTGCTTCGAGGTGCCTGAATCAAGCTTTTCTCAGCCCTGCACATCCTGTGAGGAGTGGCTTGTGGCACCAAAGCCACAGGCTGCACAAGCTTGGGGTGAAAGTGCCTTGTGCAGGGACCTCAACGTGGCTGTGGGGAGCCCAGTGGAACTGGGATCTGGTCTAGGTGTGCTGCAGTGATGCCCTGGGGGCTTGCTCATGGAGCCAGAGCAGCTCTGATCTGGTCCCCTCCACCCCTGCTGCACCTGATACCTGTGCAAGCCAGGGTGCTTTCCTGGCCAGGCTGCTCTTGCAGGGGGTGGGAGACCCAGCAGAGCTGGCAGCACAAGTCACCTTGTAGCTGTTGGGGTGGAGACGCATATCCCACGTGCTGGGGGAAGCATCTCACTTCCCAGCACTGCTAGTCCCGAGTTGCTGGTGGGAGCTTCACACCACTGCCATGGATCTGGATAGCAGTTGGATAGCCAATGCTGGGGAGCTGCACCAGCAAGGAGCAGTCCTGCTCACCCCAAAAGCATGCCTGGGACTGCCACAGTCCTCCCTGGTGCCCTGCTGAACCCGGGCTCTGGCAACCAAGAGCCTCAGTCACCTCTGGGCGCTGCAGCTGGGGCTGGCCATGCGGATGGCTGCCACTGCCCAGCTTCACCATGGGGGCTATTTTGGGACTCCTTCATGAGTCTGACCTCGGGTCAGAGCAGGGCATGAGCTTCAGGGCTGTGACTAGCTAGTGTCCTCGCAAAGATTTTAAAAGAAGGAAAGCAGCCACCTGGCTTGCAGAGGCGCGGAGCATCCTTGCTTCTGCCTGGGAATAGGGCAGAGGGGGCTGCTCACAGCTGTCCTGCCGGAGCCACCCCGGACCAGGACCCAGCACCAGCCTGGGGACCGCCGTGCTGTCCCCTCCTGTTCGGCATAACTCCCTGCTCCAGGCTCACCACGGCTCCTGCCCTGGGCAGCCATGCATTTCAGCCATTATTAATTAAAATGCGATCTAGCCTTTCTGGTCCTCTCCCCAAGACGCCAAGAACTGCTATAATATTCTCAGGGATAATAGGGAGGGGAATTAAATAGTTACTGTGAAATTTGAGCTGTGCCTTTTGGAGATTTATTGCCACTCCTAGAGCCTGAGATTCCCTGTTGAGTGCTACGTCTCCAGCCCCACGCTCGGTGGAAATACCATGCCTGCCTGGGAGACTGAGCATGCCATGTAAGATATACAGGCAGCTGCGGCACGTTCAGCCTGCATGCAGATATGGTACACCAGGTGCTGGGGGATCTCTTTTTTCCGTGAGCCATCGTAGGGGCCGAACGCCTCATCTCTGACCTGCGTGGTTATCTGCAGCACTGTATCAGTTCTGGGATGCAGCCCGGGGCCCCGGTGGGACCGGCACTGTGGGTGTGATACCGCAGGTTAGGATGAGAACAGTGTTGCTTGTGGAGAGCAGCTCCTGGTGCAAACGCAGCACTGGGAGCAGAGGCAGGCAGCAGCCAGGAGGGTTTTGCTACGGCTCTGAGCGCTGTGCCCAGGAGGGTGACCGTGGGAGGCGCAGGCGCAGTCCCAGCCCTACCTGCAAGGAGGGGGCTGCTGGATGCACAGCCTTCCTTCTCTCACGTCGCCCAGTTCTTCCATTCCTCCTGCAAATTGCTGCTGAGAGGGGGCACACAGAAGGTGGGGAGGAGCTGGCCCAGTGCAGGGGGGCTGAGCATCCCACAGACCCTTCTTGGAGGGGATGAAATGGGAGGAACTGCCTGGTGCTCTCTCTTAGTCATTGCAAAAAATCCCCAGATCCTGGCTGGGGGGCAGCTTGGGCCTGGCGCAGGGAGCCAGGCCACTGCCCTCCCTTGGGGGTCCTGCTCAAGCCCGATTTGGGGGTCTGTGGAGCCCAGAGATCTACTGGAAGGGGCTTCTGTGACGTCTGCAGACAGGCAAATGTGCTAGCACCAGGCGTCCCGGCTGCAATTGCAGTTCAAGGAGATCTTGTTGCCATGACAAGCTGTACAAGTACTATCTGGGAAAAAAAGACCCCAGCAGCGCTTGTTGGAGATGGGAGAAAAGCAGCCAGTGTGGAGGGCACGTACCTACCATGCACGCCATGCGCTAATGTGGCTGCAAGCACGTGTGTTCAACCGCACGTGTTAAACTCCTAACACGTGTTATCCTGCAATGTTATGCCCCCAAAACCTCCTGCCTTGCTCCAGCCCCCTCCCAAGCTCCGTGTCCCCCAAGGTCCCATGCATGGGTGTGCGCAGCCACGCTCCTGGCCCCTTGCCCTCCCCCAGTCCCTGCACAGCAATTTCAGCAGGGCCCTTGCAGGAAAGGGAAGGTGTTAGGGAAACCGTCGAGAGAGAGCCCATGCCACAGCTCTTGCCAGGCAGTGGAGGCTTGTGCCCACCAAGCCCTCTGCTTCTTCATTTATTTAGTAGCAGGGGCTGGTGAGTGATGATTAAACTTTAAAGGGTGGTTCTGTGCTGGGAAGCAAACGCTGTTAAAAACCCCAGTGCCTCTGAGCGGGCGCTGCTACGGGGACGAGAGCAGCAGGAGCAAGGGATGCAGCCCAGCTCCAGGCACCCACCCCATGGCACAGATCAGCGTGGGACTGGGATGCGGTTTAGCCTGCGGCAGGGTGCTCATTCTTCTCCTTTGCCTGGTGAGTGGCGAAAGGACCTCTTTCCCTGGCCGATGGCTCTTGCCTCAGTGGTACTCTGGGTATGACTGTCGCTGCAAGTGAGAATGCTACGCACGGGCTTGTTCCCCGTGGTGCTCCCTGGCCGCTGCTGGGCTGGGTGGATGGGGGTTATTGGGACAGCGTGCTCCCTGGCTCACCAGCTCCGCGCAGCCCAGGGAATAGCTGGCAGGCTGGGGAAGCTTGTGAGCACTACACAAGGCTTTCTGTTGTTCTGCTGCTCTGTACCGAGGTCTTCAAATTTCCCTGCAGCTGCAAGAACGAAAGAGCAACTTTTTCCTCTTTTTCTTGATAATCTGGAAAAATCTCGGTTGCAGCAGTCGGTGCTTTCAGCAAACCAGGGACATCCTGGTGCCCCTCGCCCAGCACACCCCGGGGCCCTGTTGGCGGTGGGGCTGGGGGTGGGTGGTGGCTGGAGGGATCCCCAGGGGGCTGCAGGTTTCTGCAGGGGAGGAGGTAAAACTTGCTGCAGCCTCAGCTGGCAGTGGGGGTCTTTGGGTTTCCCCAGCACATTATGGCCCTGCACTGGGGAAGTAAACATCCTGCAGGCAGGCACGGGCAGCTGCCGGCAGCACGGTCGGTGTGGGAAGACAATCGCCGGCTTCCTCTGTGCTCACGTTTGGAGAATAATTTCCATGAATGCAGCCAGAAACAAACTCTGCTGTGCGGGCAGGGCCCTTGCTATTCACCGCTCCTTTTTTCCTTTTTCCTTCTATCCTCTTTTTCTCCTTCCTTCTTTCCCTCTTTACCCTTCTCCTTTGTCTCCTCTGGTTTTTGACCTCCCTCCTCTCTCTTTTCAGAGCGGTAGCAGTGTGTACCCCCCACAGACCAGCTCCCACCCTGGCACATGGTCCTGCTGTGCCCTTGCTGTTAGCACGAGGCTTTGGCACCCACTTGGGCACCTTCCCATGTCACTGGCCAGCCACAGTGGCCGCCACCACTTGAGTCTGTGTGACAGTGACAGTTTGCTGCCTCCTCCCAGTTCCAGCTTGACATGAGCTCTGGGGAACCCCCCAGCACTGGCTCCTTTGCTTCCCAGCACAGTGCTGGGAGCTTGGGGAGCAGAGCAAGAGGAGAGGCTGGTTCTGCCCGCTCCACCCCTCTGTGCAAGCAGCACTGTCCTGTGTGGTGCAAAGCACGGTGCTGCCGGCTCTCTGGGCTGCGCCCACACCCTGGCCCCCATCCTTCCCGCCATCCTGCTGAGACATGGCGTGAGCCTTTGAGCATCCCGAGGTTCAAATCCGCAGCAAGTGGGTTGGGGACTGGAGCGGGGCCAGAGCGTGCATTTGAGCTCCTTAGCGCAGTGGTTTTGCCCGGCTGCCAGCCCTCCCGGGAGAGGCAGCGGGTGGGGGGAGGCGCAAACGGGCCAGGCAGTGGCACATGGGGAGCGGCGAGGGTGCTGCAGGGTGGGAGCATGGGGCTGGAACCTCTGCCCTGCATCCTTGACCTACCTCTGCAAAGAGCTTAGCTGCTGTTATCCTCTGTGATATCCAGCCACGCTCATTCAGGTCCTCCCCACAATACCTGGCTAAAGAGGACTCCCTCCCCCATGTGATGCCAGTGCTGGCACGGTGTCCCCATCCCAGTGTCCCTGCCCCAGCCCCATCCCAGCCCCGTCCTGCTGCAGGCAGCCACATGCCCTCGCCTGCGCTGGCATCTGCCGCTGCAGTTCTGCTGGCTGCCATCCTTGCGACACCCACGTCTTGTTTGTGTCCTGTGTCACGCCGAGGAAGGTGACGCGGTGCGGGAGTGACAGCAGTGGGGGGCAAGGGGATGGCGTGAGGCAGGTGGAAGCAATAACTGGTCATGATCTAATTAGGGAAGCCTAGGGCTAGATTAAGAGCTGTGACACAGTGGAGGGCTTTTAGCCGTAAGCTGCAGATGGCTCTGCCCGCGAGCTGGGAGAGGAGAGGCTGGTGAGGACTTGCCGGGGGTGCGTAATCCTGCCTGCACGATGCTCTGTGCTGACTAACGGGACTGTTTTCTGAGGGTTTGGAAACACCTCTGTGCCTGGTCTGTGTAAGGCAGGCGGTCCCTGTGCTCCCAGCCCACGCTCCCCGCGCTGCCCCCTCCCTGCCGGTGCCGTCACAGCCCACTGCTGCGCTCCACTCGTGGGAACAGCAATGGATGCAATGCAAACACTGGGAGAAGCAGCCGGAGCCGCTCCAGGCTCAAACTATCCCACAGCAGATCCGTGGTACCTGCCCTCAGCCCGTTCCTTTATCAGGAGCACCCGGCCTGCCCAAGCTTAAAAACGCAAATATTAAGTAAGGAATCATGTGACACTTCTGGATTTTCCTTAAGGGAAGGATCAGAAGATAAAATAATTTGACCAAAGGTAAATACATAATTTTCTCCTTGATCAAAATGACTTTTACCTGCAGAAGCTCGATGGAAAGCAGTGGCCAGCTGCCTGAGCACCGAGATGGCCATGCAGATGTCACAGCAGGTGTCAGATTCACCGCTGGAGCTGAGCACCCCAACTGCTGGCCCCTTGCTTTATTTCAGGGGTAATTTGGCTGATCTTTCTCAGCTGGCCCACCATCATGGTGGGGTGCACGTGCCTATGTTGTGCCCCTTCACGGCTATTTGCAGCTGGCAGCCCCCAGCACCTTTCTCTACTGTCATCTTCTTGGCAGGGAGCTGGGGGGAGCAAGTGGCCATGATGGCCAGAGCAGGCTCATTGCCGCATCCCAGGGTCGGAGGCAGCCGAGGCAGGACAGCCAGCTGTGGCTCTCCCTGCGCCCGCCCGCGGCACCAGCATCGTTTGGCTCTGAGCCCATCTTTCCCTTCCTCCTCAAGGCATTTTTACGGCCACGACCAAGCTCTTTGGCCATTGCGGGATGACAGGCACAGCCCTCAGACCAGCTGCTGATGAGAAACCCATATCCCACGGCTGCTGGAGCTCCCACCCTTCCTCCCCAGCCGCCCTTGGGACGCAGCATGGCTCCTGCCTGGAGGGGAAATCCTCCCCCTCACCATCACCTCCCACGGGGCTCAGAGCTGGCCAGGTCACCCTGCAGCCCTGCTATGCCAAGAGGATTTGGGACACGGGCTCCTGCCCTGGGGGCTCCCTCCCTACCTCCTGGCAGGGGGTTCTTTCACATCCCCTCGCTCTCTGCCCTCAGCCCAGGACATCACGTCCCATCGCCAGTGCTTCACCCCAGCCTCTCCTTCAGCTTCCAGTGCTTCCAGCAAAATTCCTTTCTGGCCAGTCATTGCCGCCCCTTGGCCTTGACGCCTCCGGGGCCGGCGCGCTGGCGGGGCCAGGCTTCCTCTTCCTGAGCCGCCCCGGCCCCCGCCGTGCTCCTGGCCCCCTCCTTGCCTTCGCCCAGTGTGGTGGCATCGGCCCTTCCCTAGGGACATGAGGGTGCAGGGTCTGCCAGGTGAGCCCACCTTGGGGTTTGGGTGCCCGGTGGGGGTGCCCAGCTCCCCTCACCCTTCCCAGGGGAGCTGCATCCCGTGCATCTTCTGTGCAACTCCAGCCCCGCTGCCCCAGTGGGTTTTTGCGAGAGGTGATTTACAGTTAGCACAGGGAGCGTGCAGAGGGTGACTGCGGTGAATCACTCACTGTGGGACAGTGGGGAGAAGTGGGAGGCAGTGGCTGCTGGTAGGGGGCTCAGCCCCATGGGGAGGTGTGAGGACCCCCAATGGCATTGTCTGCCCTGACACACTGCTGCAGCTCCCCCTCGCCCCTGGACATCCACCCCAATTCAGGTCTCACCCAGGCACAGACCCAGCACCCCTGGAGCTGGCCCCATGCTGACACCCACAGCACCCAAGGGGGACATCTCCCCCACACATGGCCAGCACCCGTTTGCTCACACCTGACTGCATGTGCCAGCCATACTGGTGCTCAGCCCCAGCAGCACCCCTTCCCATCCCCTGGCACCCACCCGCCTCAGCTTCCCACAGTGGCACTGCCTCTCATTATTAGTCAAAGGGTGATTTGCTTTTCTACAGTCCCCTTCACCTGTGGCTCTCCAAGCATTGTGCAAATAGTCATTACTGGTAATTAATTAAATCAGGCCTCCCCATCCCCCTGTGGAGATGCTGTCTCATAAACATGCTGATAGCAAACACATCGTCAGGGCAGGCTCTCTGGGCTGGGTGGGAGCTTCTAATTACCTGTTGCTAATGATGCAAACCCCACCTGCAGCAGTTTCTACCTAATTGACCTTCCTGGAGGGCTGATGAGCTGGGAGAGGGAGATAGGTAGGAAAGCAGTGGGACCTGGTCTGATCCCAGTAAGGGATGATGGATGGATCTTTATAAATGTGCCTGGGTGTCCTGTTCCTTGCAGCTTGTGTTCCTGGTTTGCTGCTGCTGGTACATGGGGCTGCCTGGGGCGGGGGTGGTGGTGTGGCGGCTGCCCAGGTGGCTGGTGGGGCTTGCTGTGTGTCTGCTGTTCAGCCCTGAGCCACCTTGGGGGGCTGTGCCCTGCTACTTGCATTGGTGTTGAGCTGCCATCCCTCCAAGGTAGATAGGGATCATCTCCCATCAGCCCCTCCTGTCCCGAAGGGCTCAAAGTGTTTCAGAGGCAGTGTGAGGGCTCAGCACTGCCCTGTCCCTCTGCTCCTCGGTGGAGGGCTGTGATGCTGTGCAGGAAGAAGGCAGGACAGCAAACAAGGTGGTTGTTCCTCCCGAAGTGGTAGGTAGGTGCTCTGGGAGTGAAGGGGGGGGATTGCCCAGGGATGCATAGCAGGAACCTGCAGGTTGCTCACTGCAGCATGGCTTGGAGGATCTCTTGGATGAGGTCCCTCTGCCCTCCTGGGGAACAAAGCTCCTCTACGCAGCCTTGGGTGTTGTTTGGGGGCACTGTCATTCCCCCCACCAGGTTGCAATTGCCCTTGCTTGCATATGGCTGCTGCTGTCTGTCCCTAAGACTGTGCAGGGCACCGATCCCTGACCGGAGGTGCCACCTTAATCCAGATGAGTGGGAAATCTGTTGTGTGCCCACACGGCCCTGCGGCAGCTCGCGGCTCCTTGGGCTCCATGGATCAAGTGCCAGCCAGGACGTGGGGGCAGCCCCGGAGGAAGCCAGCCCCGGGCAGCCTTTCGTGCTGCATTGTGGAGTACAAATACATTAATCGCTGAGAGAAGCCAGCTTAATTTCCCACTATACCAGAAAAAGCAGGAGCAAACTAGGGTGAGATTAAGGCATTCCTTGGGCAGCTCCCACCCCCTTAGCCTGACTGCTGTATCTCAGTCTGCGAGGCCACTAATGCTACTTACATTATTACTGGATTATTTTGGTGTAATGAGCTTTGCCCTGCTCAGCTGTCCCTCTGCTCAGGGGTGTTGTGATGTGTAATACTTCCTGCGCAAGGCCACGAGGCGGGCAGCTGCCTGCTCAAAAACAAGCAGAGCCTGAGCAAAACAATGCATTAATGTTCCTGGAGCAAAATTCCTGCATGGGCCGGAGGTTAATCACAAATCAGGGAGCTTTTGGCTTAGTGCTGAACAAAGCCAGCAGGCGGGAGGGCAGTGGTGCCCTAAGCCGGGTCCTGACCCATCTCCATGGGTACAAATAGGAGTGACCGTATCGGTTTCATCTCTGCCAGCGGTGGAATGCAGCTATGAGCATCTCTTCCATCCTCAACTCCTTTTCCTCTGCCTTCCCTCCCGTCAGACCTGCCGGCGCAGGGGCCTGGCGATGTGTTGCTATGGACACCAAGAAGTTTCCCCGAGAGACCAGAAGCCTGGAATAAGTGATGCCTGCATTTTCTGACATTGATTTTTTTTTCTTCCCTCTGTTTTTATTATTAATGTTTGTTTAAGTGTTGATTAATTCCCCTCCCTCCGCTTTTTCTCTCCGAGCTTTGTGGATTGCTGTGGCTGTGTCCCAGGGCTTGGCTTCTGCTTCATTCTCCACGAGGGTGCGAGCACTGGGTGTGTGGGAGGAAGTTTCAAAGCTGTAACTCTTGCTCTGCTGGACACACCTACAGAAGAGATTCCCCATTTATTCCAGCCTCAGGAGATCCTGTCGGGGTCAGGCCAGGGTTCCCCCCCGGCTGCTGCAGAGTTCGTGGTCACCCACTAGCAGCAGCTGCCGCAGGAGGTCCTGGAGCCCCTTTGCCCAGGGCTTGCACCTCCCTGCAAAACATGCCTGCAAAAACATGGCGGGGGGGCACCCTGCTCCCTTTACAGGTGTCCTTCATCATATTTGGGACCTCAAGGTGATATGGATCTACAGCCAGACACAAACTAGTTAATGGCTCTGCTGGTCTGAGCTCCAGACCTGGGTCCCATTTCATAGCACCTGTGCTGGCACTGCAGAACCTTGAGTTCCTCAAGTGCCTCTGTTGACCTCTGAGAGCTCTTGGCCTGCAAGAGCATGATCAGGAGGGAAGTCCCAGCAACTCTTGGAAGTTTATGTCAAGGCTGGAGCTTGAGCTTTGCAGGCATCTGGGAGGCACTCGCAGGAAGGCACCTTGGCTTTCCTTCCAGCCCTCAGGTCAGACTCGGCAAGGCAGCAGCCCCCAGCAGCTCCATAGCCCCGGGGATGGAGCAGCGGTCAGGGAGGGTCAGCCCGTTTTCCCAGAGGTGAGCAGTGCAGCACGTCTGTAGAGCATGTCTCTGAGCACTTGGCGCATGGGATGGGATTTTACTGTGAGACGGTCTCAATGTCATTTTTGACTTCTCTTTCTTTGCTTTTGAGGCCACTAATGGGCTGTTTCTGTTCCCCGTCACACGATCTGCCCCACAGTGAACGAGGAGCCTCTTTGATGAGTGATCTCTTCTGTCCTGTGCCCCTTCCTCCAGGCTCTGGAGGGAGTTCACATACCAGGTTTCAATCAGCTGCTTCTCTTGTTCCTGGGAATGCAGTTCAGCACTGGGTCAGAAAGTGTCTGGTCCATTGAAATCCTGCCCTTCACTGCTCAGTTGCACAAATTGCAACTCCCTTCCTGAAATCTTACAGCAAACAAGTCCTTTACTGCTTGGTCACTGCCTGCAATGGTTAGCATGGTGTCAGCCGGCCCAGAGCTTCTGCAAGCAGCTCGTGCACTTGCAGGTGGGGCAGGGAAATTAGGAGCTGCTCGTTAAGGTGTTTTCTGTGTGTGTTCGGGGATTGTGCTGAGACAGCAGAAAGACCCCCTGCTCCATACAGTTCCTCGCCTGCAGTGTGGGGTGAGGCTGCAGAGCATCAGCCCCTCCTGGTGGTTTGCAGAGCTGCTGGAGGGGGATGAGGGTGGATGTGAGTTCCAGGACCTTCTGCAGCAGGAGAAGGTTGGCTCTTGCCCGTAGCTCCAGGGGAGCCACATTGCCCTCCTTTCCCCTGCAGTCCCTGGCTCAGCACAGAGGCTGCATGTGCAGCTCCGGATGGAACAGTGGGGCTGGGATGCTGCTTCTCGCTGAGGAGGTGAGAGTCCCATCAGGGCCAAACACTCAATTGCTGTGATGTTTGAAAGCTTCTTGAAAAATTACTTCTTCATCCAGTTCCTAACCAAACAAGTGGAAGCTCCAAAAAACAACAGTTCCTTCCCGTGCTGCTGCCAAATCAGTGCTCACTGGCATGTTTCAGAGCAGGTCAGCAGCAAGCCAGGACTGCCCAAAGGCTGAGCAGAGCTGGTGGGTAGCTGGTCCCTGCGTTCTCCTTCTGCACCTGCTTAGGAGACAGGAGAGCATCTGGGGAGCTCTGCATGGCTTTGGGGTGATGGTGCAGGTGACCTGGTTGTCCAGGCAGGGACAGGGAGCAGTGCCAGGCACTTACAGATCTGCAGTCCTAAGTACTGTGCAGTGCAAGCCAAACCTGGGTAGGGGCTCTTTTGTGGGGACAGGGAAATCCTGAATCCAGACAGGGATGCGTGCCCAGCTCAGTCAGCGGGCACTGGCACAGTCTCGGCTGTCCTTTGCCCTTAGCCACGGCCCGATGTCTGGCTGCTGCACCACAGTCACCGGAGGGCTTTCCTGCATCTGCCCATCTGAGATCAGTGCCGTGATGCCCGGCTGTGTCCCGAATGCTAACAGATCCTTCCCCTCTCTCACTTTTCCCTCCCTCCTTTCTGCCAGCAGTTCCCTATCAGCAAAACCCCTACACTCCTGGGAGCAGCTCCACCGTCATCCAGTGCTACCGCTGTGGGGACACCTGCAAGGGCGAGGTGGTACGTGTCCAGAGCAATCACTTCCACATCCGCTGCTTCACCTGCCAAGGTAGGACGGTGCCACCCTAAGAGCTGGTGGCCAGGTTGCCCCACGGCCCTGGGTGTAGTCTGGAAAGCAAAAGGCTGGGGACAGACCTGCCGGCCCACTGAGGTGTGGTCACACGCCCGGGGGTGGCAGCTTCCCGCAGGGGTGCGCATGGTGCGGTGCAGGCGGGAGGGTAACGGCATGGGGTGGCGTGGCGCAGGCAATGCCCCTGCGTGATGCCGGAGCTGGCAGGCTGTGAACAGGGCTGGCTGAGACCCGGGCACCATCGCTACCCTGGAGCTGCCTGAATGCCAACAGCCTGCACTGCGCCGGTCCCAGACATACCCATGGCCCATCTGTGATCTGTGTGGGGCACCGCATCCTTCAGCCGCCTGCCTGGCCACAAATTGGGAGGAGGAGGAGGAGGTGTTGCCAGCCTGGCTGAGAGGCAGTGAGGCGGGGGAGACACCTGGAGCAGCTCCTGGCAGGGCTGGGGGCGGGTGACGGATCGCTGCCACCCGTGTGTGGGATGCAACCGAGGTGCCGTGGGATGCTGCTGGGGCTCGGTGGCCCCCAGGGGCTGGCAGAAATAGAGGAGAGATGTTGCTTGAATCCTGCCTGAGCACAAGAGGAGAGCTGCAGAGCTGGAAAAGCTAACGGCCCAGAGCTGACGCCAAAGGGCTCCTTAGTGCATTTATTGAAGCAGCCGCTCTCAACCAGGCCAGTGGCTGCTTCTGTGGGTTGTAAAGCATCCCATTACCAGGGCTTTTTAAAGGTCTCTGGTCTTCCAAGCTCCCAGCACCTTGTGCTAAGCAGGGCATAAATCCCTGTCCCCTTGGCCATGCTTTGCTGCTCCTCCCCGGGAAACAGAGGGTTTGGCTGGAGGGCACTCTTCTCCTGGGCTGTCACCACCCCTACTGCAGCCCTGTCCCCCATGGCATGGGCAGTCCTGGATCTCAGGGAGGGGGTGCAGGCCCCAGGTTGCCCTCAGGGCTGACCTACATGTGTGGGGTGCCCTGCTGAGCCCCCTGCTCCTTCCCAGCTCAGACGTGTGGGATCGAGCTGCGCATCCAGACAAAGAGCTCAGACAGCCGCTGGCTTCAAAGGGTCCAGGAGTCGACAGGGAGAGCTTGGCAGTGCTCGCTGCCTGATTTCCAAGTGAAAGGGAATAAATAATGAGAGGAAATCCTCCGTCTCTCACCTTCCCTCACAGCTTTTACCCCCTGCCACCTCCGGCTGGCTGCCAACAGTTCCCATGCCAGCTCCACGGCTTGTCCCTGACGTGTCCCCAGGAGCCTTGCATGGCTGGTGCAGCCCCTGGGGATGTGCTATGGGTCCCCCAGAAAACAGGACCCAGACTCATCTCATTTTTTTTTTTGCTCCTGCTTCCCGATGCTCTCCCAGAGCTGGTGGCCTGTCCCTCATCGCTGACAAGTAAGCGCTGGCAGGCTGTTTCAGAGAGCAGTGGGTGCTGACCCTGTACCCCCTGGCTGTCTGCCCACAGCTCCAGGGAGCAGCTTTGCCAGGGGATGCTCTGCGGAGGAGGAGCTGCATCTTTGCAGCAAGCGGGTCCAGCTGCACCCTGGGAGGGTGGCTGCTGTGCGGGCTGGCCCATGGGTGCAGGTGAGGTGTGCTAGGGGTGAAGGGTAAAGCAGAGACAAGATGGGCTGTGCCAGCAGGTGCTCACTTGCTCTGTAATTCCCCCCTCCACCCTGTCACCTTGCAGGACAGGTGATGGCATTGTGCAAAGGCCCCAGGACCTGGTCCCTGTGCCACTCCTGATATGCCTTCCAGGGTCTGATGCTCTCGAGGTCCCTCTGTGGATGGAGGAGACGTAGGAGGGAAATGGCACTAAGGGCTAGGTCTTGCCACGTCTCCTTGGATTACTCTGATGGGCTGTGCACCACCCACGGTTCCCGTAGCAAGGCGGAAATGAGGTTGGGCTGGACATGTGTGGAAAAAGAAGCAGTGAGAGCACCAGCCCCAGTGTGTCCCAGGACCTGTTCCTATTAGGGCATGGCTTCATGTCCAAGCCAGAGAGTGGAGGTGGTTCATCATGGAGAAGGCCATGCCTCAAAGTATAAAGACCTCTCCCCAGCTGTCCCTCGGGTATGCCCAACTCTTTGCCAGTCCTGTTGTTGTCTTCCTGACACCATGAGAGTGTCAAATGGAGGGGCTGAGCCCCTCCAGGTCCAGGAGGGATGCCACAGGCCCTCCCAGGTTGTTTGTGCACAATGAGTGGGGGCTGCAGGGGTTCCCTGCCCAGCGCTGGGGTTTCCTCTGGGAGCGCCTGGCCCTGGCTGTCTGGGCAGCAGCACCCTGCACCCCGCCACAGCCCAACACTGACATCTTGTGGTGCTGGGGGAAGGCCCCAGTGCATCTGGTGGGAAGGGAAACCCTCTGAGATGCCTGCAGAAAGCTGTGTTTTCAGGGATGCCCTGGGACCGTCTGCTGGAGAGGCAGCAGAGGTGGGCTCAGACATCCCTGGCCGAGCCCTGGGGCTGGACCTGCCCGCTGCCCCCTTGACGTGTGTGTCCTCCCCCCCCCGCCAGTGTTGCGCTGACCTGCCCAGTCGGGCTTCTCTTTAAGAACCAGGAGTTACATCTGCACCCACGACTACCATCAGCCTACGGGACCCGCTGTGATAGCTGCGGG
>NW_026561329.1:0-94180 GCF_028858705.1 Grus americana | reverse complement strand
TTTTTTCCTCCTTTTTTTTCTTTCTTTTCTTTTCTTTTTTTTCCCCCTTCTCTTCTCCTGTTTCCTCTTATTCTAGGTTGAGCTTCTAGTTAGGTAATGAGCTGGAACTAACTTTTGATCCTTCCCTCTCAGAACACATGACAACGATCTGCAGAGTGCGAATTCATTTCTCATCGTGGTGAATACTGTAATTAGCAAAAAGTCTCTGGAATTTGAAAAGGTGAGAAAAGGTCTTATTCAGCAAATGGATTATTTTTTGTGAGAAAAGGAAAAAAAACAGAGAATGAAAAATAAAATCAGTGGTATCTTGGGAAGCAGGACATTTTCCAAGGCCTTAGCATTTGATAATTGCACTAAGGTTACAATTTTTCCATTATAAGGGGTCACTAAGCAGGCTGATGTAAGAGAACTAATAGAGGGTAAAGAAGTAGAAACCCTTTAGCAATTGCTTTATATGGATTTATGTAACAAATCTCATTTCAGATTAAGTAATTGTTTCTCAGCTCATAGTTTTAAACTACACCAGTAGATGAGGATTTTTCTTCCAGCTTCATTAAAACCATATGTCTGCCAAATTAGCAATTACAATGCTATTTAGCTGACGAGGTCTTGCATTTAGAGTGACATTCCATTTATGAGGTCTTGCGTATGAGATATGTATTTTGTAATATAACAGGCTACCACTAGTGATTGGCCCTTTTCATCTGTCTCAGTTCATCCTTTGTACTTGCCACCAAGGTAGATAGCCTGAGGAAATAAAAGCAAAATATATTTACATATATAGCCTAGGTTAACTCTAAGCTGAATAAAAAAGGCCATTTGTTCTTATGTGAGGTGGCATATAGAAACAACTGAATAGATTGAGAATATTGATGGTACTGCACTTACTGCTGGCTGTCACCTCTTTGACGCTCTCCCTACAGACCCTACACTAGAAACGATCATGGGACTTCTTCCTAATACAGTGAAAGGAAAAATCCCTCAATAAATCTATGCTGTTAATGAAAGCACATAACTACATAATTTTAAATGAAGTGGACTAGGCAGTGCTCACAAAATGCCTTGTTTTGGCAGAACTTTCTACCTGGTAACTGTTACCTCATGGGGGAAAGCTAACATTTGGGTATGTTACCCCATACGTTCTTCATTTCATCTTCAGCTTGCATGTTTGAAAGATCTGCTAGCTAATCTGAAAAATGAACACCTAGTTTAATATCACTGCAAGAACAGTTTTTGTTCAGTGGTATGAAAATATGGTATGAAAATTGCTATGTATTTTAATAGGATGTTATTTGGTATCTCAAGTGTAAGTTGAAGAAAGTCATTATTCAAGATAGTAAGTAAGTGGTAAATGTTTTTTGTAAATTGCAATAACCTTTAGATGCATCCACACTTTGAATCTTTTTTAAGTTTGTTTTTCTAGCCGGTATTGCTGTATTTTGGTGGGTGTGTATGTGTGTGAAAATTCTGACAACTGTAGTGAAGAAGAGAAGATATTTCTGATTACAGGCACTGAAACTTATTCATTTTCTCTCTCCTTTTTATTGTGCTGGTTTCTGATCTGATGAGAACAGCACTGTCTTATAAAAATGTATGACACAAAAGGTGTGTCTGGTAAATAGGGGCTAAATATAGGTGCTATTAAGATGATGTATCTTAAGAATTTAGTTTTAGCTGAGCAGTGTTTGCTTCCCCACCCTCAATAACAGGTTTATACAGTTTAGCTGACTGGAGTAGAAAGTTAGGCATAGGCAGACTTCTAGTAGATGCAGAGTAAAATGACAAGCTAGAAATTCATTATGTGGTTTTGGGTTATTAGATTCAAGCTCAGTACCTTTTATAGATTTATAGATGTCACTGTAGATTTATAGCCTGAAAAAAATGATAACAAGGTCCAGAAATCTGATGTTCTGTTGAGGCTTCAATGTCTTAAAGGGATTAGCTGAGAGTTCTGATTTGAACTAGTGGAATAAGTTAGATACAGAATTTCTGCTTATCATTCTGAGTTATTTTATGAAGTGGTACTTGTACAAAAGATATCTGAACTGGATGAAGTACGTTGCACACCTCATGTATCCAGTGTTGATATATATATTTTTTCTTTTTTTTTTTACATATAGTATTTGTACAGAATCTGACACAGAACAGGAACCAAGCTGACTGCCCTGATAATAGTAATTATAAAGCCTACTATGCTAGCACTGTCTTTTTTCTTTGAGATAATTCTTCATTTTCAGATATGTTTGTATAAGAAGTTTATTTTTTTTATTTATGGAGGGTGGAGCACAGTCCAGTAACGTTGCCTCCATGTCTTCCCAAAGTGCTAAATATTTTGATGGTTTTTAATGAAATCTGGAAAGATGATGGTATAATAACACTAAATCCCATGACAGTAGATGCTATCATTTATTAGTTAATGATTTCCTATTGACTTCCTAGGATGACAGTTTTTTTTAAAAGGCTGTTCCTATTCTCATTTCTGTCTGTCATCCTTTGTGACTTGTGTTGACAGTTCCTTTTAAAGAATAAACCAGATTCTCTTTGAAATCTGTTCTTTTATACCGAATTCCTCTGCCAGAGGGCTGTCACTCTCCCACTGAGGTAGTTGTTGACATTTACCAAAGCACGAAAATATTTAATTTAATATTTTTGTGCTTTAATGTCATATTCCCCAGACAACAGTTTGTCATTTCTCTCTCCTGATATAGCTAATGACAGTTAACTTCAGAAACTCCTTTCATTCTTTAGCATTTGGGCTTAATTAGTGCTATGGTATTTTAGTGGCTGATTTCTAGACTTTTATTTGTGAAGTATAGTGTGAGCACAACTATTGAAATTAGTAAGACTAGGTACGCTGTAAGAGATGATACTTGACGTATGAGGGAGAGCTGCAGAGCTGGACATTCAGGTTACAAGAATAATAAGACAGTACAGCATCACTGTGTTATTTATTAGTGCTATAACAGCAAGCATGTCTACGCGTATGTGTACACATGCACATGTCTATGCTTGTATATACATATGGTTATATATGTTTGTCCGTGTGTGTGTGTATGCAAACACACATTTTAAGACTTAAAGCAAGTTTGTGTTAGTTATAGCCCCAGAAGTTATGAAAAATAAGGTAGCACAAGTCTCAATAAATAAAATTATTTGTAAGGTTTCCCTCATCTTGACCTTATCTTTAATGAGAAATCAATTGAACTGAGAGGCCAACAACATTAGCCTCTAAGAGCTGTAGCTGTGTGACCGTCTCCCCTGAGAAAGCAAGAATGGGGAAAATGATATGGCCTTGCAGTGTTCTTATGGAAAGACATTTCAAAAAAAGGTTGGTCTGTGTTACAGCACCCATTTGGCCAGCCATGTTTTTGGTAGGTGCCATCTTGTGTTTGTTAAAACCAGAAGAGTGAGTAGCTGCTTTTCTCTAAGAAAACTGTGTGTGGGACAAGGTCTTACCAGTGTTGGAAAATGATGATATTGAGGGGTGGACATGGAAATGGCAGGATTCGATCATTGAAGGCTGTAGCTCTCTCCTCTACTGCAAGGGGATTGAGATTATACCTAACTTTCAGCCCTTCCTGTGGATGAACCCAGCTGTGGAGTGGTGGAGTTTGAAAGTGGAGAAGGATGTTTTTGAGCAGGGAGTTTAGTTCAGTATGGATTGTAAAGGGCTTGCAAGATTTTGTTGGCAAACTTCAAATGGAAAGTGGAAAAAACCTATTAAAGGTCCTCTCTAACTTGCAGGAAAGTAGATGGAGACACCCAGAGAGACTTTTATTACTACTTTCTGGCTATCATTCTCCTTTGTTCATGCTGTAGGGAGCATAAAGAAAACCTTATGAGTGAATTTATACATCAGCTGGTAGCAAAAAGACAGGATTTGAGCAACTAACACGAATGCAAAGAGATGTACTGACAAAAGCATAAGGTAAAAAATAACAGATCGCATGCGTCTTCTAGATGAAACAAGAAAGGAACTGACATTAAGGTCCTCAACACTCAAATGCCTGGAAAAGAGTGAAGGCAACCACAGTGAATGAAGAGAAGAAACTTTGTAGGGAGGAAAGATTAAAAGTGGGGAAAAAGGAGGGACAGTTATGGAAGAAAAATTAATGAATACAGATTGGGAGACAGAGTCACTATGATAGGAGTTTCCAAACAGTGATACATAACATATTATCAAGAAACAAAGAAAAAGAAAGGAAAAACCAAGCATAGTAGTATGCATGAAAGATGTAATAGAACTGTCTTTAGATGTTTTGCCCTGTGTCCCTGTTCCCCCTCAGTTTAATGATGCTAGTAATAGAGTAATCAAAAAGTAAGGTATTACTACTTTAGAAGTAATAAAGATCTCAAGAAACAGGTGGAAATTTAAACAACTTCTATTGAAAGAGCTCAATAAATACTGAAAATCCTAAGAGAGCTCCCAGTTGGTAGGGAATGTTGTTCCTTTGTAGTGATGCTTCGAGGATCCTGACTGTAACAACTTCTAATGTCAGCAGGATAGAACCATGCACTCTAATGTCGTATTCCCAAGATAACAGTTCTTTCTCTCTCCTGATACAGCTAAGCCTTAGAATAACTTAATAGTGTACCCAGTTCCCTGTTTCTATACCTGGAGTAGTTGTTTGACCTAGAGTCTCATTATATTAGAGACTTCTGTAAAATGAGTGAATTAATGGCCCTGGTGAGTAATTTAGATATTTACATCTCTGTGCCTTAAACTGTATAAACATACCATGATTACATGGTACCCTTATTTCCTGAAATCCATTTTTGTGTTGCAAATGTTCCTTCATTGTCCCTTTTCTGGTTAATATACCTCTTCTAGTCTAAATATGTGTGGTGTATATATGAAGTAGGGTTAGTTAGATCAGTACTAAAAAAAAAAAAAGAAAAGAGGAAGTGAGGGAGTAAAATGATCAGACCACCACAATTTATGGTACCATTTAGCCATTAAAACTGGAACCAGTAGTAAAGAAAACAGCAGTAAAGTAGGACCAGGTAGAAAATGTTTTCTTAGCATAAACCTGTGGGGCTATTTCATAAGAAACAGCTGTGTCTTAAAAAGGAAAAAAAACCACCCACATTAACTTTTTAGTAATGTATAGGTGGACTCCTTAATTAGCTTTTACAACTAAAAATGCAATGTATTGAGATCCTCCACGCATAAGAAACTTCTAAAGCTTTTTACTTTGGATTAAAGGAATTAACTTTGTTACCTTGAGAGATCAAATTATTCTGGGTGCTTCTGGGAGGGAAAGATGATTTAAGATTTTTAGAGACAGCGCAGTAGGGAACCACATTCTGACTCAATGAGCCACCACAAGTTAATCAGTACTTTTCACTCTGTATTGTTTTCTCTTGCTTTTGCAAATCTCATGCTGTTCTTGAAATGCTAGGGAATTGAAAGAACCGATTGGCTGTCAGTACTTGGAAAAAAAAGATAGTATTTCACAGTGAGAGAAATGTATAAAAAGTTTTAAAAGGATATATATTCTTCTTTTGAAACTTTTTTTTTTAAGATGTTGGAACCCCCAGGAAAGAAAAACGCTCCTTGTGGAAAGAAATGTCTTCCTGTCCCCTGCAGAGAAAATTATTAAGAACAAGTTTACTCATAAAGTAATGAAATTAAAAAAAAAAAAAAATGCCATGAGCAAAAAGTTCTATTAATTTTAACTAGCTTCTGGCACAAAGCTGAAATAAAGCATTCTTAATGCATAAGAATGGATTAAAACCTGAGATTTTGCTCCTACTTTCAAAGGTTCAGAAAATACAGCAAGAACAGTTAGAGCTCCAGATATGTATTCTGGATACATCCAGTGGTATGGAGGTGCTTACTATTAGGAGTTTTAGCTCATTCTTTTCTCCATTCCTCCTTGCTTTCCACACTAGTCTCCCCTACAGGTTCATACTGACACAAAAAATGAGATACTTCTCATAGTACTTTTACACATACTTAGAATAAAAAGAAAATGGTTGGGGAAATTCAGAGAAGCCTATTTCTTGTGGCATCTAGTCACATTTTGTAAATTTGTTAAGAGCTGTGAAGTACCTGAACCCATATCCAAACTCCAATCTGTAATCAAGTAAATTATCTAAAGAATTTAAGTGTTGGGAGGAAGAGGGAGAAGAATTAATATCAGATATAGCCATGTATTTTCTGGAAAAATATGGATATGCAATGAAAATGGTTAATGATGCACGTCTTTCTTGTATCTCAGTAGGAGCTTGTGCAAAGGCAGAACAGCAAGACTGACCTATGGTATTGTTTTCGGGAGACTGAGACTGGCTGAACAAGTATAAAATAAGCTAGTTGAACTGTCTGAAAGTTTTATGTCCAGTCTTTAGTTGTATGCTACTGGTAAAATTGTTGAATTTTTTTCTTCCTCCTCCCCCCGGCCCTAACTGCATAGCATTGACTTTTGGATTCACTAAAAAGATTGAACAAAGTGAGTCATTGCATTAATCTCCCCATGGTAGGAGTACAAGCAACTCAATTCCTGAAACCTAACTGAGGCAAGAGTAAATAGATCAAAACAATCAAACACGTTTGATTCCAGCCCATGTGCCCAGGGAACTATCTACTGGTGGTAGAAGATCTTGTGGTTTATATAAAGGAAATCAGGTATGCCTGAGTCTTGCCTAATCAAAGAATGTAAGAATAAAAATCGCTACCTGAAATTCAGGATGTAGTGATGGCTAAGGCATGTGTTTAGTACCAAGCAAAATTTTCAGGAGCTTGACATAGGATTGTGTCACCTGCCATTAAGGTGATGAGGTGTGGTCAGCTTTCATTAAAATTTGTGCCTTAATGTCTGATACAGTTTCTTCAGTCATTTCCTAGGTCAGTGATTGTTGTTACAGTAACTGTAATCCATGTAACTGTTTCAGCAGACTGTAAGCTTAAGTTCCTAAGGAATAAAAAGGGACTTGTCAAAAATAAACATACTTACCACCAGCCTCCCCCCCCCCCCCCAAAAAAAAAGGTCCTGTGAGATTTCTGACATCATAATTTTATTTTTGTTTGATTTGCTACCATCACTTTGATTTGGAAATTCATCTGGTAATGCATTCATAGGACTTTTTCTAAGTCTTTGGCAATTGTTGCCAGTTCTTGTTCAAGATTTTTATTTTTTTAATGTTTCTGTGAAAAGGATGTTAACGCACACTACTTGGAAGAATTAGGAAACCTGGGGCCCCAACTCTGATCTCAATGCAGTAGGATCACGACATGAATGATCTCTTAAAGACTTATAAAACTAAGGTTCCAGACTGGATTCAGTGCTTCACATTTCTTGGTGCTGGTGGTGTGAGAGTGCTGGTTTTGTGGTTTGGGGTTGTTTTGTTTTGTCAGTGCAGAGGGAGAGTTTTGCTGTAAATATGCAACCTGGAACAACTGCTGATGGGAGTGATGTGACTGCTTTCCCCACCTGCTTTGTTTGCAGCAGATGCGCTCCCAGTGAGCTGAATGCAGCTGCGTAACCAGTTAGAGGGGACCTCAGTGCCAAAACCCCGCGACAGCTTGGGGCCAGCACTTAGGTTCACATTTTTAATGACGCATCTGTCACTACCTCCTCAGCTGCTTTCCTACTAGTAATGTGGTAGGAAGGATGCTAAGATTTCTGATCACTGGTGCTGAATAGAATGAAATTATGCAATTTTATGAGGCAGTAGAAACTATATCTGTGTGTATGTGTATTTTTATAAAACTGTGCTAGGTTCTGCTCTTTTTTTTTCTCCTTTGAAAATCTGCACTACTTGCACTGATGCCACTCTTCTTTCTATAGTTTTCTGAGATAACAATTTTGACATCCAAAGGCTTGTTTTTCACTTAGCACCATACTGACTGTTGACAGAAATTTCTTCAGGAAAAGAGCTTTTCTGAAATGTGGGGATTTTAATCTGCTACTACTTCTTATGAAATACAGAAGATTATTATTCATTTATGTGTATCTGTGAAGGTATACAGACCACAGAGAGTTGTGTTCTCTCCCCAAAGAGTTTGAAGTCCAAGGACTTTGTTATGCTGATGAAAACTGGGGACAGACATAGTTTTAGCTTCTATTCAGCAAATAAATTTTAATGGTATCATTTAAAGAAAGAAGACTGCAAGAATTAAAATGTGGGCATCTCAGCTGCAGTCAAGATACGGTGTAGGTGGTTTTTTTCTGTCATTAGAAAGCCTAAAATGTCAGAGATCTGTTGTCTGGCTACATATCTGCTTGTTACCATCAAACTGTGTATTAATTTTCCTGTTGATAAAAATAAACATAGTTTTTTATAGTCTCCTGCAAGACAGGTTGTTACAGGACTTCTGGCTATACCTGTGAGGAAAGGGTAAATGCTTTCTTCACATGCTTTGTGTTTGCAAAAGAAGACGACATTGTCAATCACTTTAAAAAAGTAATTGTTTTTTTCACTTTCTCTTTCCCAGAAAATGCAGTTAAATGTTTACTAGAAACAAAGAAGAGTATTTAGTGATATGCCTGTCTTACTGAGTAGCCAAAACCTTTTTCCTTAGGAAATCTGGCTCAATTTGTGTTTATTCAGCTCTTTAACTAAAATGCACAGTGTGTCAGTACTTTAAGTACAGTAACAGTGTAGCTGTTGCATCTTGCTAATCCAAGATGAATTATCATAGACTCCGTGCTGTGCCTGTGCTATAGGTGCCAGAACATCTCTGAGCAGAGGGGTTTGCGTGCTTTATGTTTCTCCTGTGAATCTAAAGAAGATGCTTGAAGTCCAGCTTCTCAAGTTAGTACTCTGTGTTTCTAGGTCTTGTTTTTTGCGAAGATACGTTTCTAAGTGTCACGGGTTAACCTTGACTGGCTGCCAGGTGACCACCAAGCCACGCTCTCACTCTCCATCCTCAGAAGGCAGGAGGAGAAAATAATATTAAAAAGATTCTGAGTTGAGATAAGGACAGGGAGATCACTCACCCATTACTATCAAGGGCAAAAGAGACTTGTCTTGGGAAGATGAGTTTATTACCAATTAAAAATAGGAGGATAGTGAGAAACAAAACTAAACCCAGCTTCCACCTGTCTCTCTTCTTCCCAGGCTCAACTTCACTCCATTGTTCCTGACTCTTCTGACTCCTCCTTCCCAAACCCCAAGCAGCGCATGTGGGATGGGGAATGGGGGTTGCAGTCCATTCATAACACTTTGTTTTTCTTTTCTCACATTTTTTCCCCCCTTCCGATGTGGATCCTTCCCACAGGCTGCAGTTCTTCAAGAACTGCTCCAGCATGGGTCCTTTTTCGCTGTGTACAGTCCTTCAGGAACAGCCTGCTCCAGCATGGGTCCCCCACAGGCTGCAGTTCCTGCCAGAAAGCCTGTTCCTGTGTGGACTCCTCTCCACCAGCTGCAGTTCCTGCCAAGATCCTGCTCCTGTGTGGGCTCTCCATGGGCTGCATCTTCCCTGGTGGCATACCCACTTGCTCTGGCGTGGGGTCCTCCATGGTCTGCAGGGTAGGTTACTGCAAGGGGACAACCTCCTTCACCGTGGTCTTCTCCATGGGCAGTTGAAGGGGAAACACTGCTCTGGTGCCTGGAGCACCACTTCCCTCTCTTTCTTCACTGACCTTCATGTCTGCAGGGTTGTTTCTCTCCCTTTTCACATTCTTCTTTCTTACAACACCTGTGCAGCATTTTTTACCTTTTCTTAAATATATTATTGCAGAAGTGATATCAATGTTGCTGATGGGCTCGTCTTTAGCCAGCTGGAACTGGCTCTGTCCAACATTGGGGCAACTCCTGGTGTCTTCTCGCAGAGGCCACCCCTGCAGCCCCCCGCTACCAAAGCCTTGCCACATAAACCCAGTACACCAAGTTTCTTTGAAAATAGTGTAGTTGGTTATATTTCTGCAGGAAGACAGAATTTGTCCATTCCCATCAGCATCAAGCTGTTATGCTATGTCATTACTATGACAAGACAGGATGGGTTTAGGTCTCTGCAGAGTTGTAAGAAGACAGGCTGTTGCCAGAAATGGTTTCTTCCTTTGGGCAGGACAAAATTTCAAATCGAGCATAAAAAGCAAGGGAATAACAGGTAGATAACAAAGTGGATAGATTATAAGGAAGCTGTTTTCCTTGTCTTTTTCACACTGATGTAAAGAGCTTTCTATTGAAAAGGGATTTGTTGTGGAATGAAAGACCCAAAAAACTAATGCTGTGGTTGTGTGTTGCCTTCCCCTTCATTTGTTTTCTTGGATTTCAGGGGTGGGTTGTTTCTTATTATCAAGACATTTTCTGTGCCATTGAATTGTTGATAAGGAAGAATAAGATTGCTTATGCACTAGAGTGGGCCAAGACTTTTTTGCACTGTTTAGTTGAGGCTTTGCATTACTTAAAGGAGTGTTTGACAGATAGGAATGACGTATAATTACTTAGACACAGTTGTTGTCTTGAGTGGGAAACTCACTGGGGTTTTCCTTCCTGCTGCAATTCTTTGTGAGGAAGCAGCCCACGTTCTGCTGGGGAAAAAAAAAAATCTATCCATTCTCTTCAGCCTGAAAAAAAAAAAACCAACCCAGTGAAATGAACTGGTTTTGCTCCAGTGGTCTTACATCCTTTGAATAACATTTATTTTTAAACTGTCATTCATACCAGAAGAAAATGTATTGAATCAAATTTTTCTCACAAGAAAGCTTAGATTTTCATTTCCAGAGTTTAAATAAATGATGCTACAGCTTTTAGGCCTGTACATGTCTGCAAGCTATAATGTCAGGAGAATTGCAAATGCCAGAGGTGATTTTGATGCTCTTTCTCCACGAACATTTAAATCACAGTACTGCTTAAATACAGTCCTTGAAGTTTTAAGTTTGATTGAAGCCAAACTGATTCCTAAGACAACTTGATTTGCAGTCCACTTGAGAACAAGGTATAAAAAGATCACATTTAGGCAGAAGATTTTTTTTTTTTAGTTCCATTATAAGGGACAAGGATTTTGTCGATAGTTCGGTAGCAGCAGCACATGTAATGGCACAATCTTTGGGAATGGAATCATTGCAAGTAATTGATCTGCAGTGTCACACTTTTTATAAGCTGAAATGTAATTTCATTTAAGTACGGGGGGGTAGGATTTTAATGTTTTGATGTTAATAGGAGCCTTTTCTAGAAGGTTTCTTCTTGCCTGCAATGGCTTGTTAGACCTGTTTAGAAACTGATCTGGCAGGAATCAAATTTGCGCTGTACTAATGAATCATTAAATGGGATTCAGAAAAACACTGAATGGTCTTGAAGAAATCGTAGCTGAGTAACAAGAATAACACAACCCCTTGAGAACTTCATAGCAAAGTATGTTCACTAGTTGTCATAATCAGCTGTTGAAAAAGTGAGAATAAAGAGTGATAAGAGTTAGAATAAGAAAGATGAAGTATCAGATAGTCCTTTTTTTCTACAAGTTAATGGCAGATGTGTCAATGTTTCTCAGTTTGTATATTCTGAATAGCTACTATTGATGAAAAATATAAATTGATTCCATGCCTCTTTCCAAAATTTAAAAAACAATAGTGAAATTGTTCACACAAATTGTTGAGCTGAGTGAAGAAATAAAGTATGTCTATGTATCTGGTTTCATCAGTGACATACTCAGGAACAAGCTGAAAAGTTATTTCTGTAATGGAAATGGTGGAGGTTGTTTTTACCTAATCTGCTATACACACATATGCACTTATATATAGTATGTAAGATGTAGAAATATTATGGTATTTAACCCAGAAAGTAAGTATGAGAAAAAATTTGCCCAGTAAAGCATTTTTAGTGCTCAAGTGGAGGTTACATGAGCAGAAATAGGAACTGGGAAGAAGTGGAAGGTGGAGCAAATGCAGGGACAGTTGCATAACTCACTTCTGTAAGTCCTATGATATTTTATATTAACTGATGATCTAGAAGCACTTTTATAATCCCAAACTTTTTTTCTTTCCATTCAAGTGCATATTAATTCCATTTCAGTAAACTCCTTTCCAAAGAGTTCTTTCCTTTACAGTTTTTCATTTGTTTTTCTGTTTATCCTCTTTGCCATATATCCTACTTTCATCTTCCCTCTGTATTTTGCTGATCTGAGACACATAGTGCTTAAATCAAACTGCTCTGCTAGCCCACAACTCCACATGCTAGCTGCTGGGCTCAGAGAAACATAATTCTTCAAGGTGTTGAGTCCAACTTGCTCACAGCAGAAACCTTTATTTACAACTGTTTATCTACATCAAAGGAGGGGTGGGGAATAAAGCCAGGGGAATAGTAACTGGCATGTTTATTCTAATCTTAAAATGTGACTCCAGTTTCTCCTTGATTTACTCTGACCTTGCTAAAGAAATTATGAAACCACAGAAGACCGTAAGTTTCTAACTGAGGCATGAGTCCTGCTCAGTATTATTTCAGAGTAGAAGTTGGCTTTGAAGGTATTGCTGCTGATCTGACAAATGTTACGGGTCTAAAAAAGGTGGGTGAAACATGTGAAACGGCCAGAGAGCTGATATGTCTGCACACTGAAAGCCAGGATAGAAGCACCACTTCACTAGTTTATCAGTTCTGTACTTGGTTTTTCTGCATGTGTGAATTTAATGCTGATTCCTGGCTCAAAGCATTAAAATCCCACAGATGAGAATGGAAATGGCAGGAGATGGTGGCAGGTTCAACTGATCCTGTTACAGGTCTGGTCACCCTGTTGCAAGAGCTTTTACTCTGAGGGACTCAAGTTTGAGCTCTTCGTTACAGCATTTGTTGTCAACTTGAAATAATGAACATCTATGCATCGGATGGCTCTTTCTGGTACAAGTCCTTTGCTGTGGGTACAGCACAGCCTACCCTGCCCTCTTATTCCTCTCGGGTATTGGTCCCAGGGAAGAGCCACCACCATCCCTTTTTCTTCAGATTTCCAGGCGTAGTGGATCATGCTTGTCTGATGCCAGGGGCTCTATACTCCAGGCAGGCCCTTGCTGTGTGAGGTTATCATGGATCCTTCCTGTGTCCTTGGTCTCCCTTCCTCTCACTTTAACTAGGATAAAGGATAAGTAGGTTCGTAAAAATTCACTGAATCACATTTTTATGTTGACCCTGTATTAAACTCAAAGTTCTGTGTAGGTTTTGGCAGAAAGTGATGTGGAGCTTGACTCTTTTTTTTAGCCAAGTTTTCACTGAATTTTTTGGGAAACCTTCAGACCTGAAACTTAGAGGTTTGAACTACAGCAATCATAAGTCTGAGAAGCACTGAATCTCTGCACGGTCGTTGCATTTTATGCAGCTCCAAGTTTCAGCAGTTGGATTCAGTTTTGTATAACATGAAAGAAAGGACTGGCCAAAATTACAACAAATGAAGCCAGTATCATTTTGTGGACAAGAAGCTTATACTGATTTACTTTTATAACAGGGCCAAGCGTTGTTTATGGGGTATCAGTGGACATGAACAATGTTTTCATAAAGTGTTTTAAGCTATTAGAATATTAGAGTTTAGTTCAAACATGGGTATAAACAGAGGGTCTCCACTGAGGTCTTTCACAAGATGTTCTACAGAAAATGGTGTATGAGAAAGGGGTGGGGGGGAGGAAGGGGGGAGTAAACCTAGAAATATGAGAGGGGGGAAAAGGTGAGAATGAAGTTTGTTGCCTACAATGGAATTTTATCCCAGTGCAGACAGCTCAATGCTCAAGTAGTATTTAAACTCGAATTTGAGGTCTCACAAGGAAATGAAGAATGCCTCTTGCTGAATCTCTGCTTTCCTGTTAATTCCTTCCATCAGAGATGAAGTGTTGTAGGTTATTAATTATCTTAATCACATTAATCATATTAAATATACAAACCTGGATGATTTTAAAAGGAATAATTCAAAATTGGTTTTAAAAAAATCTAATAAAACCTCATTTATAAAGGGAGGATGAACTGAGAACTGGATTTTTTTTTTAAAAAATAGATTATTATGCTTTGTGGTGTGGTCTTGAAGTATAAATTGGAATTCTGTTAGCAGCGATGTAGTAGGTTTTCCTTGAAGGAAAATCTATACTGGAGATTTTAATTAGTAGATGCTTGAAATGAGGTAAGTTGCTTATTTATAAAACAGGGCATGGTCATTCTATTGGCAGTGCAGGCTACAGTATTGCCCTTTGTATCCACGTGGACTGGTGACCTGAGAAATTAACGTTTGCCTACTATCTCTGCAGTGGGTGGGAGAGGACAGAACATGCACCACTGCTCTGTTTGACTGTGTGAAGCACACGCTTAGCTGTATTTGCCTTTTTCTTTCCATTTAAATGACTGTTGTTATTTCCAACTTGAATAAAATAATACATCTTTCCAGTTTACTTTTAAATATATCAAAGGGATTTGGAGTAAGTCTGATATGAACCAGAAATATTGGAGGCGGACAGGATATCTTCCTCCTTAAAAATCTTGTCACTTAGAAAATAAACCTTATGTTTACATGCAGACATCTGGAAAGAAGTATTTGGACTGTTTTCTGCCACACGTGTTCGATCCACGAATCCAATAGATAAGTTTGTATTAGGAACATTTTATTTCAATATATTTTTCTGAAGTCATAGTGAGTATTTTTCTGAATTGATGAACAAACATACATGTTTTGATTTCATGTGGATTTTCTTTCTGCATGCTTTGCTGTAAGTCTCAGTTTAAATTCAACTGATAAAGTATGAAAGGTAAAGGTAGAAGATTAATGCTGGTACTTTAATTCAAAGTAGAGTCTTGTTGATATATTTTTATGCTATGTTTTCTTTTGTATGGTCGTGTAATGTGATTAAATGAGATTTGCAAATGGACAAAAATTAGACATTATAGATATGAAAACATGGCAAGTAACCTCTCTTTTATGGGTGGCTTATATAATTCAGCTTCACAGAAGGCAGTAGTTCAGATATTCTTTGTCCCTGGAGATCTGCGATAAAACTACCTTAACATCATCTTTGCCAGCAGATCAGATGTGCAGATCCACTGACCTACCAGCTACTAGAGAACTGTGTACAGAAGGCAACTCATTGGCACTCTGAAGTCATCTGCTCGCCTTTTCTCCAAGTTGCTTTGCATCCCTGAAAATGGACCATAAGAGAATTGATGGTTTTATGCCAAATGAGAATTCCTCTAATCTTGTGGGGGGTGTATAAACTTGCTTTAAGCTGATTTACACTGGCAATATGTTCAAAACAGATGGAGTACATCAGTGCCTTGATATAAAGTCTCTTAACGAACATTGCCAAGCAAAGAACCCCCTGACAGAAAACGCTGCAGATACTGTAGTTACACAAAACAGAACACTAAGTGGATCACATCTGTATAGTGAGGCAGACTTTTATCTCTCTTATTCTCTTTCCAACTGTTGCAACAACTGGACATAAGGTTCATTTTTTTCCACTGAGTTTTATTGCAGGAAACAGTGCTTCTGCAAGGCTATCATCATTAGTGTACCTAACTTAGAGGGATCTAAGAAAGTCTGTTACTTTGGATTGTTCTAGATTAAGTAGATTGCCTTGTCTGCAGTTAGGAAGCGTGAGATTAGATCAGTTGCAGAGCTGTCACTTTCTGATTTTTTTCCTTTTTTTCTTAATATGGTTACTTCAATGCAGACATACAACCTATCAGGTACTCTAAATAGATGTGCATTCCATTATATCCACAGGCAACTAATCATTTGAGACATTTAGATTTTATGTTTAATTTCAGAAGTAAACTGCTTTATTTCCTATGATAAAACAACAGGACATATTGTTTAATATGTTTTTTAAAGTAGTTTTCTTACCAATATGCAGATAAAAATATTTAAAATGCTAGATTAATAATACAACATGATTAGTTATTCTGACAGTAGCATAGTGTCAGGTGTCCTCCAAAAAGAGAAGGGTCAATTTAGTGTCTAAACACGCTTCAGCAGATGTATTACACTTGGAATAACATTCTCATTCTTATGCTATTTTGTCTTAAGCTATTCATGTGCAGTCTTTGAGCTTCCAAACCAATACTGCAAATCAAATTATCATTTGTGATGTTGATCATTAGCTACAAAGTATTAGATTTAAAACGTAGGAGGGAAAGAAATTGGAGGACGATATTGGTTTTTAGATGTTTTTTCTGTGCTGTTCTTGCACAGGCTGTTCCATTGCATCACTCTGTTCCTAGCTAGTCTTGTTTCAGCCTCACATTTTTTAGATGATTCTATGCATATATTGGTAAGTTTGTATATTGCAAGGACACATGCTTTTAGAGTGTCCAGGAATCTAGAGGTTAAAACTTACATTGTTACAGCAAATTTATTTTTTTAAAAATTAAACAATTACAGCATTGATCTTTTGGGGGCTTGCCTTTTTTCTTTTTTCTGGTGTTCCCCTGCCCCAAGGAGGATTAGCGTAAGATGTTGAGGACATCGCTTTTTTCTGTAATACAATAGCCTGTTGTTCGCATGTAGAAGAGATGCCCATTAATGACAAGTGGTATATTTGTTTTCCCACCAAGGCTGACACGCCGCTTCAAAGGTCAAGCGCTGTCTGATACTGCATTTACTGGCTTAAACTTTTCTTTTCCCACAGTGGATGAATTTGTATGAGAACTGCCCCAGCTGCTTTTCCATTTGCTGGAATGCATCACTAGCAGTTCTCCAGCTTCTTTCCTTCACTCAAAGCTGAACACAGTACAAGTTAGAAGCTAATTAGACTGTCCTGATAAATAAAGCAGTGCTTTATGGGCGAGTAGGGCAGACCTGGGTAAGCATAAGCAAATGCTTCGGCTTACAAATTGATTTTTCAAAGGGCTCAACTGAGTGTTTTGATCCTCAATTTGATTAACAGGTGAAAATGCAAAATAAGAGCAAGCTGAGGAGTTGCGCGTGAGAAGTTTTTTTCCATCTGCTATTATGTTAAATACTTCCATAATCCATAAATGTCTCCGGTACATGCTTCAGTCAAGAACTTTGAAGAAAAGAATGTCACACAGGAGTGTCACACTGGGGATAGTTACTTCTACCAAGACCCAAACTTTGTGCTATCTTTAGGAGCTGTTGCCTCCACAGCACGCACGGGTTTCTGAAAGGAGATTTCTGTCCCTTTTCCCATTCCCCTCATTAAGCAGCAGGGCCTGGTTCTGGCTAAGCACTTTGTACGTCAGTCACATAGGGCCTTTTCCCTTAGCTGTGGCAGGCAGTAAGATAATGTCCTCTTGTATTCAGGCAAGACCAAGCTTGGTGAGGCATAAAATCAGTTATTTCCAACCAGCTTACTTTTGATTGAAGGAACAGCTTCCAGTCTCACAGCAAGAGGACTAACTTGTCACTCACTGAAGCAATTTACCTGTTCCAAAAGGAATAGCAATTGTTTCAAAGAATGAAAGCAGCCACTGTTAAAAACAGAAGCTACCCAAACTGTACAGGATTACTTTAAATTAACATTGCTTAGGAACAGATCACCCTTCCTACTTGTTTTGAAGCTAACATTGTTTAAAGTCTTTGTAAAAAAGCATTTAATTAGCAACATATAGGGCAAAATGAGGTATTTAAGTAAAAAACAAACAAAAATGATGCTTAATCATTTGTTATAAATGTATTCCAGAATTACTTCAGGGTACGATTTCAAGCAGCTAATGTCATGTCAGTGTGTTCCTTTTTGCTTTTGAATAGCTCTTCAGTCAGGGAGGTGAAATTATAGTGCTCTTAAGAAAATTAATTATTTTTAGTACATTTTTAATGGCAAATCTTTTCTCCAATGAAATGGCATGTCACTGACCCCCTTTTATAATATTGTTCCTGGTGTTAGCTCAAGTGCAATAATTGCTTTTTCTTGCAGGCTGAGTGAGGCATCGACCTGTGAAGTATGAGTTAAAGTTCAAATTACACAGCCTTTGTTCTTTGCTTTAGACTACCTGCTCTGAATATATAACACAACCAGTAAGACATCAAATAAGATGTCTTAAAAATGTATTTTTCAATTCTGAGGGTAGATCAGTGTCTGGGCAGGAGACAACTGCAGTATGTTTTTCTTTAAATAAACACAAGAACTTTACAATGAGTGTTAGCACTATAGCCTGTTTTATAGGCTATTCTTTCCCGTCTCTGCTTTTTTAACAGATTAGCTTCAGTGCTAAACTGTACTATGTGCAATTAGAGTGTTTTGTTGTTAAATGTATCAAAACCCCCTTTAAAGCATCAGTTGATTTATCTGTGTACACTGTGTGGAAGTTCTTTCTGGTCAATGGGTTAAGATATTACATGATAAAAAGACTGTCACAGGTATAAGAATTAACTATCACATGAAAAGGTCAGCATTGTGTCTAGTATTTTTGCTACTCTTCCATCTTTGAGTTATATGCTTGTCATTATAGTCAAGCTACAGAGCTTAAACAAATGTATAGCTGAGACTGGATATTAGAAAAAGGCTAGGAAGAGGGAAAATACTATTTGTATTTTGGCAATTCATTGCAGCTTCCATGAACAGTTTATTAACGTAGGCAGCCTATCATGTCTTTCCTTTTCCCATTTCCAGCAGACCAGACAGGCTATTTATTGGAAAATTGGAAGAGTGGAGTTCTACTGAAAACACCATAAAATAATCGGATTAAATATTCAATAGCATCTTGATTTCCCTATACAGCAAAACATGCCATCCATGGCATATTGATACAACCCACATGTAATCAGATTTGTAGAGTAACATCCTATACCTCAGAGGCCAAAACTGGCTGCTCTGAAGGCGAGATGGCTGCAACCACTTATGCTCTTGTTAATATGCAAATCCTGTCCACATGGAGTTGTTATTCTGGTCCATTCTTAGCTCCAAGCTTTCCCTGTGCTACTGAGTGAAGATACTATTTCTATACTGTCCAAAGCCTCTCTATCGAAGAATTCGTCTGTGTCTAGGTAGAAATCTCCACTGCTGTTGAGGATCCTGGGAAGTAAAGGCGAGGCTAAAACCTTTAATGAAAATTAAGTGACTAAGCAGTGCAATACAGCCCTGTCTCTGTGAGATTGCCAACTTGTGCCAGCTTTGGTCAACATTATTCTTTGCTCAGAGATTCTGCAATTAGATCAGATTTTCTAAAACACTTTAGTCTTGTGTATATATAAGAAAGAAAGGAGAGAAAACATTTTTAGGTGGTGCTGGTGTGTTGTTATAGTAACTTCAAAAGTCTAGGAATCTGAGGCAAAACACTTTCAACAGTTGGCCTCTTGCAATTTCCCAATAGCCAAATGTTCCCATTGTGTTATTTCTACACCACTATCTCCTTTGTTAGTGATTTAGTGATCTCTGTTAGCAAATTCTCTATACTTCTTATGCATACATACTGAAGGTAAATTATAGATGGCTGTACTGGTCAGGCCAAAGATCCATCTTGCCCAGTGTCTTTTATCCAGCAATATTCAAAAGGGGAAGGCTAGGGAAGAATGTAAACACTGGTGATACTTCGCCTAAGTCCTCTCCTTGTGTCCCAACCACTGGTGTCTCAGAGCCTTCCTCATCCAGAAATGTTTTCTATGTATTAAGTCATTTTCATTGGATTCTGTTCCAGGAACTTAGTCATTACTCTCTGAGCCTGTTAACTTTTAATATCTAATATTAGATAACTAAGAGTTAAATCAGAGTAGAGGTTAGAACTGGGGATACTGGATGAAGTAATGTAATTCTGTTTTTGTTTCAACCATTATCTCACTGTGAGACTTTGGGAAATCATGTAATCACTCTAAAGATTTAAAATCCTTACTTGTAAAATGTGAATAGTACTTACAAATTTTGAAAGTTTTTTTCTCTGTACCATGAGCAAATAAATTATCATTTGCCATCCTCATCAGTGTCCTCTATATCAAAGCAGGTCTGTGAGAGAAGCATAAACTTAAAAGAAGAAAATTTATTCAATTTAGAGAAATTGCTGAGAAACTAAATGCTCTTGTGATATGGATGCTTTCTCTTAAATTCCATATTTTAAGTACCTAAATAAAGTTTCTACCTGCACATTTACATCAGGTGTAGCATAAGGCAAAATTATCATTTTTGTACCCTTGTAGTAAAGAATCTATAAATTTGTGAAATTGGTTCTTCTCACTAAGTCTGGAGAAATTACTCCATCTTGGATCATAGATTTTGAACTATGAACAAAAGGTATTTAAAGGCTTTTTATGCTAATGACATTATTTCATAGAATAACACAAAAAACCCAGAAGCCTTCTGAGAAGGCTGAAATTAGACCTGTACTATAGAGTGCAAAATGCTACAGCAGCCATGGCTATTAAGTGGGGCATCTATAGGAAGTAGTCTGAGTACAACCCACAGCGACTGACAAAGGCGGCAGGCAGAAGAGGTAGATATTGAAAATACTGCTCAGCATGATCCAAAGGCAACTACCTAAAGGCAGCAGAATTTTTTACATATGCCTTCTTCAGCATGTGAAGAGCTGTCTCTGTAAGTGGTGCCTTAAACTAACGGGGCTGAACAGCCTTGCTCTTGATTCATGCTTCTGTCTTGTTCAGGCTCTGAAAACCCAGCATTTGTTTATCTGTCCTGAATAACCTTATTTATTAGTCTTATCATAAGCTTTTAAACTAGTATTTATATAGCATACAGTAGTTGTTATTGCTTTCTCTTAAAAGTCCTCACTGCACTGGTGACAATGTATGCTTTCTGCTGTCCCTCCCTTCTCTTTGAGTACAGGCATTGGACATACGGATATCACTTTTTCACAGTGAGTATAGTGAAGCAGTGAAATGGGTTGTGCAGGGAGCTGTATCATCTCCATCCCTGGAGCTTTTCAAGTTCCATCTGGATAAAGTCCTGAGCAGCCTGATCTGATCTCCTAGCTGACCTTTCTTTGTGAGACCTCCTGAGGTCCTTTCTAACCTGAATTATCCTAGGATCCTGTTCCACTTGGACAGTAGAGGCAACCAGATGCATATCTTTCACATCTTGAATAGCGCTCTACTCTTTGAGCTACTGCATTTAAAACAGAGAATCAACAGATTTTTCTCTGGTAATGTTTTTAGTAAAAGAGTGACCCTTCTCTCACTTCATGAAAAGAAGGTCTAAGGTGACCAGACTTAGGCGGGATTTCTAGGGTGCAATCCCAGAGTGACAGAGAGGCCTCTACCATCGCTAAGTAAAGCATCTATAGAGAGAGTGGATTTCAGAAATACTCTTTTCCTCTGTATTTTCCTTCTTGGTAAGACTCCATGCCTCCTTGCTCAGCGTATTGATGTTAGGAAAATTTGCACTCAGCATGTTAGTTTTTTGTGGATCCATTTCTGAAGCCTTACAGAAATTTGTTTGGAGTATAGTTGAAACAATTTTTCATTTCTGCTACTGAGCTGGATGCTGCTCTCTGAGCAGCCAAATTGCTGTTAATGGATTGTTTGAATGTTTCTAATATGTTTTGATTCAAAAACAAAACACATGAACATGGAATACCTTAAGCGGCAATTTAAAATAACCCGTCTGTCTTTAAAGTAATCTCTCGTAGTAGTTTAACTGCTGGGAGGTTGGCGAGGACTAACATCTTCATTTGCTAGGGCTGTCTCCAAAATAGCTGTTCAGCTGTCCTGTGATGAGAGGGCTAACATTCAGACTTCCACCTTAGATGCTAAATATTGACAGAACTGTAGTCCTCACAGATGCCATGTCTGAGTTCCTTTTCCTTTCTTTTTCATAGTTCCTGGCTACCTTCTTCCTTCTGTTCCTCTGTGAAAATGTGACTACCGTCTCTGTTTGTTACCAGCATTTGTGGAGGAGCTCATAACCAGGTCTGCCCCAGCCATCACTGCAGTTTCCTCTCTTCATTTCTGTACTGGCATTAAGACAGCGTTGGCGCTGAAGGTTTGAGAAATATTGACAGTGAACTGAGACTTAGACTTGCAGTTCAATATAATTGTAGAAACTCTTAGAGAGTTTGGAAACAATAGCTGACCATATTTGCACAGATGAAAATAAACTAGTTTTACATGCCTGCAGCTAGTTGCTTTATCACCTACAAAGACAGCCCTCTTCTTCCTAATAAGCACTGAAAAGCCCATGATGTTATTTCTGTGTATTCCTCCTTAAATATATTACAAAGGGGGGTAAAAAAAATAGCAAATATGGTATATATGCATAACAGACAGGATGCTGTACAAAGCTTTCCTAAAGAGGCAGTGGGAGATGACTTTCAGATTGCACCTTTCTCCACAAGGGTGTTCTTTGTTTAGGGCATATATTTAAGGATCATCCATTAGCATGTTTCTGCAGGGAAAATGTATCCTATCAGCATGCTAACAAACAAGTTGCCAAATTTGAATTAGCATCTATTGTAACATGGAAACTAGTCAGGTTTAAAAGCTTTTGAGATGGTTTTGCTTGTTTTAGTGTAACACACTGCAAATGCTATTTCAAAACCATAATTGACTTTCCCTGACACAAGAACATTAACTGATGGTTAATATGTTTTCTAATACAATATGTTTTTCCTGGAGGCAGAACTAGCTAACCCAAAATCTCATCATTCTTGTATGGTTTTTTGCAGAGAGCTATTTCAACAAAATAATACTGACTGAAAGGAGGAGAAACCAGAATGGTCTGTTTTCTAGAGTAATCCTGGAATAAATATCCTGAAATGTTAGTTGTTAAATGTAGAACGAATACATCTGAATAAATAAAACAAATTCTATGATCATGATATCTGAAATCAGATGTTACAGGAATGTTTGAGGAACTAAAATCAGTATTTACCAAGTCCTTGAGGTTTTGAGTGGTTTTGTTTACCACTTGAAAGCTGAATTTTCAAAACACTTACACAGAAAAATAGTTATTGTTTTGTCTGTCTAAATAAGCATCTGTAGTTGTAAATACTGAATTCTTCAGCTCTTGCAGGTGGTTAACAGAAAGAAAAAAAAAGTGCTTTCATGACTTCTTGGAGGAGTTGTTTTTATTTTGTGTTTTTAAGGAATTTGTTTCAATTTCACTATTTTCCGAATACCAGTTTATGTTCAGAAGTCTTTCTAGGCTGCGAAAAACTTCATAGTTTAGAAGACATTAAAGGCAAGTGAATTCTTAAGATACAGAGTTAAAAATGTGGAACAAAAAAATCAAAACTTCTCAGAAAGTATTCTGCTGCTTTTCAACTTTAGTGCTCATGTTCTAATCACTTTGACAATGCTAAGAAAGATAGTTTGATAACCAAATTAAAAACTGCTGGATGCATAAGGGAACAGCAGTGACATTAGGATCTCAAAGAATCTTAGTTCAAAACCGCTATTATATGATTTTGAAACTTTTATTTCAAGAAACACCCTTACAGCACTGGCTATTAGTGATTCTAAGTTGACATTTATTTCATACAAACTAGGCAGCTTACCCTCTCTGCTCTTGTTTTATTGTTTGAATAGGTCACAATGTCCTACTTTTAAAATGGATAAACACTGTGCGGCTTTTTATTCCTCCTTGATATCCTACAGAGAATGACCTGCAATTCAGTGATGTCAAACAGTATTTGTATACATTTATCTACTTCTTGTCGTGTTTTCATCTAGAGGATCCCAGCCAAGGAGGAAAGTTCTCTTGTAGTAGGAACTCTACTTACAATGAAGAAAGTCTGTTTCCCAGGGCACTTTCACACGCAGTATCTGTCTCTGAATGTCTGTCCTCCTCTTTTGTGTTCTTTCCTTTCACAGATGCATATTAGCAAAGAGAAGTAGTTGACTGCAAATTAATTGCTTTGCCTTTTCTCACTGTTAATGCCCCTCCTAATAACTTGTCACGTGAAGTGGCCTATACAGCTAGTGTTAGTGTTGTGTATCTCCACTGGAATAGGTCCCTAGCTCTTTAATCAAAACATCTTCACTGCCATTATGATCACCCTTTAAAAATTATACTTCTAGCATAAATTTATGAGTTATTGATTTAAAAAAAAAAGAAAAAAGATCAGTCTGTTTCACAGCTTTTTCACAGCCCACTCTATACAGCTGTATTCTTCTGCAATTTAGAAAAATATAAAATGACATATTTTCCTTCAAAATGCATTTTCATTTTCCTGACATCATCATACTAACAGTATGTTTCAATTTTTTTAGAGTTTGTAAAGTTTGCTTCGTGACAAATTTAGCTATTGCATTCAACATATTCAATAATAATATTGAATATTCTGTATAACAACACTTTAAAGGTAACATTTAAAAACTGAAAGCTAAAATGCAACTTTGGATTTTTGTATGTGTCAGCACAGCAGGCTGATTTTTTATTTATTTTTTTTTTCCAAGCAAGCCTAGTTAGAATAGTGACTTGTCAACAGATCAAGTACATAGCTGAAATAAATGTTCCTTGCTTTAAAACATCTGATCTGGATTAATTATCCATTAAAACAGCAAATCAAATACAAAAGGTCCTGTTATTTTGCCAGCCTCTGTGAAGAATGTAACATGATTTTTGCCCAGGAACAGCATAACCTCAAGCTGAAAAATGTAGGCAAAATAACTGATGTGCTTTATTTCTTGAGTTTGCATTTTATAGCTATGGAATAAACTCCTGAGGACCGTGTTACCTCTAAGAGAAATATTCCAAGCTTTGAGTGTGACTCTGAGGCTTGAAATTTCCATTGCTGTGTGATACTTTTCTGATCAAGCACTGCATGAGAAGAATATATTTTATGCATACTGTCATCCTATGGAACTACAATGTAGTCAATTAAAATTAAGTTTGGTACAGTCGTGCAAGCATTACTTTAAGAGAGTTTGCCCTCTAATGTGGCTGATGTATCTATCATTCTGTATTGTTTAAAAAAACAAAAAACCAAACCCACAAAAACCCCCAACACTGCAATTATAATGAATGAAAGTGTATGTACTGCTAGTCAGTCACCCAGTAAATGAGAAGCAAGCCTTTCGGTTATTCCATCAGACAGTAGCTTAACAGATACTTCAGTAGTGGGAGGTAAAGGTTACATGGGCAGTTGAATTCCAATTTACATTTTTAATAAAAGGCTGTGCTTATAAAGGCTGCTGGATTATTTTTTTTTTTCTCAGAGCAATTGGCTTTTTGTTTGAATTATGTATAGTGAGGAACAAAGGAAAAATACTTGTCTCCCGGGGAGTATTCTGGTCTTCAAAGATTTGTACATGTGCCTAGATTTTAGGTACAATTTCATGTTAATAACATTACTTTAAAATGCAATTACTGTCAATAAAATTAATCATGGGCATAACTTTTAGGATCAGTGACTCTCACTTCAAATTGTTCTTAATGGGTTTTAGTGTGTGTTAAAATTGTTCTCAAACTGGCAGCTCTGGAGAACTGCCCCTGTCTCTGTGTGTTTGGAGTTAATACAGCTGGGTGAGGCATTCCTACCTTCTTCAACGTGCTGCTCCGTTTCAAATGCCGAGGGATAGTGGTCGTTTCTCACTGCAAGTAAATAGGGGCTAATAGAGTTATTCATTTATCCTTTAGAACAGATATTTCTTTTGTCAATTTTAATTGCTGTACAGTGTGATAGAAAATTAACTTCTGGATAAGTGAGAATAGACATTTTAAACCTCAGCTAGCCCTGTCCTAGCTCTGCTGATATTGGTGTCAGTGGGAGTTTTATTATTGAATTCTAAAGCAAGACAAATGTTGAGTGCTTTGAAATTCACATTACAGAGTAGTTATGTACATGACAACTATAATCTTACATAAAATATTGCTTAAACAGCCTTAGGAAAGCAAGCTGACCAAAAGGAGATACTGGGACTGTACCCTTAACATGGCTCCATTTAGTTGTTAGATAAAAAGTTTACCAAGTTAAAAAACCAAAAGAGAATAAATAAAATGTAAAACACTGCTTTTAACTAGAGCTCCCGCAGATTCACAGCACATTATTCTGACTGTTGATTAAACTTCCACTTTTAAAAGACATAGTACCCAAGTTAAAATGAAGTTTGTTCATTAGTTATGTCTCAGAGGAGCGGGCTGATAAGGTAATTCTAGTTCATACACCTGTGCAGGTAGAAAGCTCTCCCACTGTTGTTAGCATTTAAGCTCTCTTCTGCTATTTTTTTTTGCTTTCTGTGGATCTAAAGTTCTTTTTTTTTTTTTTTTTTAAATCTGAATCAACAAGAGCAATCTGTGTGTGGGGGCTAGGCCTTGGCTGGCTGCCAGGTGCCCACCCAGCTGCTCTCTCACCCTCCTACTCAACAGAACAGGGGAAGAAAATGAGATGAAGAAGCTTGTGGGTCAAAATAAGGACAGGGAGATATTTTACCAATTACCATCATAGGCAAAACAGACTCCACTTGAGGAAATTAAAATTTTTCCAATTAAAATAGATTTGTGGGGTGAGAAACAAAGATTAAAACAACAGCTTCCCCCTGCGCAGTGCAGGGGGACGGGAAGCGGGGTCAGTCCACAATAGTTCATTTCTGCCGCTCCTTTTTCTTCTTCGCGCTTTTCCCCTGCTCTGCAGTGTGGTCTCCTCCCTGGGCACAGGGAAATGCCTGCTTAGGTGCCTGGAGCACCTTCTCACCTCCATCTCCTCAACCTTGGTGTCGCAGGGCCATTTCTCACACTTTTTCCCTCACCCCTCAGTGCCCTTTCTTAAATATGTTTTCCCCGAGCTGCTGTCGCGGGTGGCTGAGGGGCTGCGCTGTGCCCTGTGGCGGGGCTGCTGGGGCTGGCATCTGGCACAGGGCAGCCCCTGCCTCTCCTCACAGCAGCCGCCCTGCAGCCCTCACTGCCAGCACCTGGGTGCCCATACCTGCTACACTGCTGTATTGCATGGACTGATTAAAAAAACATGGTTACAAGCTTATCTAACTACTAATAAGTTTTCAGAGAAATGTGTGATATCTTGCAAGAGACTACACCTGGCATTTCTGGTGCTCTTGTGTGTTTGGAGGTATGTGCTAAAAAAACCCAAACCATTATCTGAGTTCCACTCTGGAGGTTCTGCAGTGGTGCTGCTTGAAATAAGCAGTTGTGGAGTTGTGATCTTAGGAACTTTGGAATTGCCATATTTTGGATTGAACCAATGCCTCAGCGTGCTTCCCCTCTCCCTCCATCTGACAGAAACTATACGGGGAGATCTGCATAAGCCTTGAACCATCAGGGCCTATACCCTTGTTGGCGGGCAGGGAGTCACTTTCAATGTTAAAAAAAAATCCAACAAAACAAAAAACCCCCCCAAAACCACAAACACAAAGAAAACAAAACCCAGAAACCAACGCCCTATTTAAATTTGTATTTTTTTTCCCCATACCAGTTTTGGGAAGTCTTAGCTTTTATATTCTATGGCAAAATTAGTGTCAATCTTTAGTTTCTATGAAAATGCATTTACTTTATTCAGTTTGAATTTATCAGTTCCATGTTTCAATTAAACAGGCAATCATAGGAAAAACATTCTGTTTTTCCAAAGCAACATTTGTTACTACATCATTTACTTTATCAAAAAGTTTTCTCTTCTCCGTCTCATAGAAAATTCTGTAAACAGGGTGTTCTGTGGAGCAGCATTTATCCATGATTTGTACTTACATCAACAAAATTGATACTTGTTTGAAATGCCTTACAGATAGCTACAGCAGTGTCAATCATTTAAAAGTAGGTATCTTTTTATAGAATACTTCTCAGGATGTCTTCTTGAACTTTCCTTTGAATTTTACATAAAATAAATTAGTTCTTCCATCAGCCAGTAAATTAGATTAAAATGAGTAGCTGTTCAAATCAACATGTTGTTATCGTTAGGTACCACAGATACATATTAAAATATGGATATATTAGATGTCTTTCCTCATCGTTCCCTTATAGCTAATCATAAGGCTGTCTTAGATGCATGATTTGCAGCTGAGCTGTAACAGCAGCATCAGTCTCTTCAGAGTGCTCTGAAGGTGCAGCTTCAGTTAGTCACTCTGGCAATGATGTGATTGAACTCACAGATGGAAAAAGGCTTAATGAAATAATGTTCTGGTCAGACAAAGCAGTTCAGGAAAATGATGTTTCCTTTTGTTCCGGACGTTGTTTAATCTTCTGCCACTTAGCTTACGTATAGCTTTGTACAGTTAGCTTTGATCAGCTTCAAATGCAAAAGAAAAATCTGTGTGCTGGTTTCATGTCTCTCTGAGTGCTTTCCTGGTGTGCTTGAACTGAAGTGTTCACAACCTAATTTGAATGTGTTTTCCCAGTGTTTGAAAACTACCTATTCTTAACTTTTTTCCTCTGATGCATTTGTATCTGCAACATGAAGAACCCCTTCTTTAGAGATACTGCTAAAAGAAAGTTTGAGAAATATGCAAGGCAAGAGTTCTTACTTACTTTGAACTTACAAGATTTAACTTTTATGGTTTTGTATCAGCTGTGATGATTGTGTCCTGGGTTTTGTTAAAAAGTCACTGCCAAGGGGTGCTGTTGTTTTTTTTAACAAGTCCATCATATATGTAGGTCCTCCCTTGTCTTTGTAAATACAATACTACAAAAGCGTCCGCTCTCTTGTATCTTTGAGCCTAAATAGGAAAGCTCATAGATTGCTCAGTCTGGTCTTGTGCTTCTCTGTCACATATAGACTTTCTAAAATCCTCAGGACCAAATAACCTTTTCCTGATATTAAATATTCAAAAAATTGCAGGAACACTTAGGTTTTAACAGGAATGTCAGAATCACAAGCACAAGTTCAGCTGAAATACCCTCTTAAAAAGTATTGCTTTGTAAGTGCTTAAGGAGTTGTCGTGCAAATACTCTTGCAAGCCTGTCTGAATAGCAGTGTATAGAGTAATGGATGTTGTTATGCCAGGCAAGAATGGAAAAATTATTTTATTCAGATGAGGTTTGTTTTGGTTGGAGGGAGCAGTTCAAGACAAATAGTGAACCGGGGACGTTATTGAGTTCCAAAGTTGGGAGTTTGATTTAATATGTTGTCTTTTCAACTTAAAACACAAAGGGAATACCTGCATTAGAATACATGCATTGCAAAAAGGAAACACTAAAAACTTGAACAGTAGAACTTTAGCAGAAGAATTTTGGCCTCATCTGCAATGGCAATTCACAGGGAGTAGAAGAAAGGTGGCTTCCAGGTAGCCAGAAATGGATTGGAATCAAGATTTTAGATTCTGCTTATAATCAAATAGAAAGTCCATCCATTAGTAGATCATTGATTTAATGTGTTTTGTACAGCAAAGCTGTTTCATAGGTAAGGTATTGGTGGGTTACTTATAGAAAAGAGCCTGGTTTTATGTCAGTAACAGACTTTTCTTCCAGTCTCATGAGCTGCTCAGTATTTTAGACTGACTCCACTGACTGCAGATTTCAGCCAAGTGAAGAAACAGCTGTTAATAAAAAATCCTTAATAAATAGGGTAGAGCAGACAAAAAGAAAATTGTGTTATTTTGTCACTGACTAGAGTTGGATGAGATGTACAGATATTTCAAATTATCATCATCAAGGTTGAAAGACATTTATATTGAAACTGAATTGCTGATATAAAAAGCACCGAAATCAATGTTCTTCTGAAAGAAATTAAACCACTGATAAGGATTCAAAATAAGCACTCTTCATTGAAAAATACATAATTTTAGTAGCCAAGCTTGATTTTTTGAATAATTATAAAAGAAGATTTTATGAAAATATTCCTCACTTTTTTTCATGTTTCCTAGATGGTTGGTACAACTGTGCATGAATGAATGCTATCTCAAGCCACGTCATCCATGTAAAGAAAAATTCCCAAAGGGAAGCAGTATCTTTAAATGATGTAAAGCTCTATGCCACTCTGAAAGCTATCTGGGAGGATATAGGAAGCTGTATGTTAGGACGGACACTGGTGAAATGACTTTTCTATCTCTGTGCCTGTATCCCAGGCTATATTCTTTTATATACTTTTGGCCATGGTTTAGGGTTTGCCTCTCAAGTAGGTATGGAATGACTGACCAAAACCTGCTGAAATCACTGAAAAAACTCTGGTTTAAAACTGTGCTCAAGTGAGCCAGGACTTGTAATCTTGAGTGAAGCTGATGTCTGAGAGCTTAGAAATATGAAATAGTTTACAGAAAGCTTTTCAGACTTGATTTTTAGAATTTTAATCTAGCCACTAAGCCTTTTTTTTTTTTTCTTCATTTAGAAATATGTTCCAGAGACTGATTTTAATCCATTCAGGTAAGAGAAGCAATGCATTCTCTTTGTGCAAGGTGATGATTTAAAAAAAGAAAAAAAACAACCCCCCCCAAAAAACCCCAGCTGTAATCACAATCCCAAACCCAAAAATATTTAATAATAATCACATTCATCCAGAATTTGGAAAGATTTTAATGGGGGGGAAATGATTGCCCCAAGAACTGCTTATGCGTAGTGGAAAATGAGGAAATATTTATCTAGTCTTTAGGTTTGCTTGTGTGTCACTTTTAATAAAGCATTGTGTACAGCCTCTCAGCTCTTTATAAGTCAGTTCCATTATTCTGGGAACAACTCAGGAAAGAAGTAACGTGCATGTTACTCCCACAGCTTTAGAAGTGTATGTCTATCAGTAACTCCTTCAACAGCTCTGGCTCCATGACCCAGATGTGTGCGTGTGTGTGTGTGTGTAAATTAGCTACAAGTGACAGACATGTGAGGCCCAAGTACTCCAGATGAGTAATATATATGCATTTGGGATGGCAGTAGGTAATGCCGGTTGCAATTCTCCACATTTGGATGATTGGAGAAGTGTGCTTTGTCTTTCATAAACAGCTGAGTGGGATTATATACTTTGCTGCTGCTGCTTATCACATAAGTGTTAAAGTTTGTATGTAAACTCTTATGAGCTGTCTTAGAATAAGAAGATTCCTGTAGAAGGAAAGTACAATAATAATTTCTGGAAGAGAAAATTTTACTAAGGAGTTTTATTCAGCTATTGATAGCCCTGACTGAGAATTTGCTTTTATTTGACCTATGTGAACCTGGAATGCCAGGAAGTAACGTTTCTTTAAAGCTATTTGGTTAAAGAAGTTTTGCCTCTAGGGTATGAAATGAAACAGGAAAGTGCTGTTTGTTTACCAGGGTAACACTTGGAATTAAAATCTTGGTTTAACTTGTGTTATTTCACAGTTGGCTGAAAAAATACATTAAGACAGATTCAAATCAGGAAGTAGAGTACTGTGCTGTTTCTAGGGTAGCAGAGGTCTAGATGACTGTATAGGGCCGCATAAAAAATTCTTGCCAAACTTAACTGTTTTCAAATTGTTATACATTATCAGTGTTGTTCAGCTCATAGTGGCTGTGTGTGGATATGCAATCAATGGCTTTGCACTGAAACCAGCTTTGATTGTGGCAATAATTGAATAGGGATTCATACAGCTCTGCTATTAGTAATTTAAAGCATAGTATATATCGGTCTATGAACCTATAAAATGCTGTACACCTATGAAAGGAGTAGATGGAAATGACAAGTCAGATGTATCCTGCAAGAGATAGCCATTATAAATCAGCTAATATTGTAAAAGCATAGTAAATGTTGTCTGAACTCTGCTCCATTAAAATTAATGGAAATTCTGTGATCAAATTCAATGAGGAACATGGGTAAACAGTCCTGAAAGCCCTGTCTCTTTAAGCCAGTTCTTTATCCATTTGGTATTGTTTAAATTTGCAGGTGCAGTTATGAAGTGCCTCATAGCTGGGTCTTCTATTTTAATCTAATACACAATTGGACTGAGGCTTTCAAAGCAGTTCATTGATTAAAATTGATGGAAAAGGAGTAGCTAAATTCTCTGTACGTTTTGAAAATTTTAGCCTTTGGGTTTTAACTTGCAGTCTTTAATCAGTCCTTAGTCAAGTAGAATTCTCACTGGGACTTTTGCTTGAATAAAAACTACACAATTTGATCTTTTGGCAAGAAGGTTTTACAGGAAACTGGTTTCTGCAAGCAGAAGAAAATTTATGCAAGAAAGGTTCTAAAGTACATGAGAACAAGCATCTCTTCCCAATTATAAATAGCTAAGTGCTTTTTATTGGTTGTGGCAGTGGATTTTGTGTGAGCAAAAATATCCTAACAGGTAATCTGAAATGGAAATAGTTACTTCAGTTGACATAATGCTTATTTCTAGTTGATTTTTTTGTATCACAAAGAACTTTTTTTTGCTTGTGTCATTATAGTTTTACTTTAATTTTCAGTGACTGCTTCTTATAGAGACATTGATTACAGGGTGAAGAACATAACTAGTACTGCTTCCAAAATCTGAATAGGCATTCTCAGAGAGATGGATACCCTGATCTGCTGTTTCAGCACCATCATTTATAGTGTATTCATCAGAATCTAAACTTCAAAACTGTAGATATATTTAATATATGTATGTATCCATTTCTGCAAAGAAATTTGTGGCTTAAACTAAAACGCAACTGTACTGTTAAGAAATTCTAGTTTACAGGCTTGAAAGCAAGTGTGATGGGTTGACCCTGGCTGGATGCCAGGTGCCCACCAAAGCTGCTCTATCACTCCCCTCCTCAGCTGGGCAGGGGAGAGAAAACATAACAAAAGGCTTGTGGGTCGAGATAAGGACAGGGAGAGATCACTCACCACTTACTATCACAGGCAAAACAGACTCAACTTGGAGAAATTAGTTTAATTTATTACCAATCAAATCGGAGTCAAGTAATGAGAAATAAAACCAAATCTTGTAACACTTTCCTCCCCACCCCTCCCTTCTTCCAGGGCTTAACTTCACTCCTGATTTTCTCTCACTCCTCTGCCTCAGTGGCACAGAGGGACAGGGAATGGGGGTTGCAGTCAGTTCATCACACGATGTCTCTGCTCCTCCTTCTTCCTCTGGAGGAGGACTCCGCACACTCTTTCTCTGCTCCAGTGTGGGGTCCCTCCCACAGGAGACAGTCCTCCATGAACTTTTCCAACATGAGTCCTTCCCATGGGCTGCAGTTCTTCACAAACTGCTCCAGTGTGGGTCCCTTCCACGGGGTGCAGACCTTCAGGAACAGACTGCTCCTGCATGAGTCCCCCACGGGGTCACAAGTCCTGCCAGAAAACCTGCTCCAGCATGGGCTCCTCTCTCCACAGGTCCTGCCAGGAGCCTGCTCCAGTGTTGCTTCCCATGGGGTCACATCTTCCTTTGGGTGCCTCCACCTGCTCTGGCATGGGGTCCTGCACAGGCTGCAGGTGGATATCTGCTCCACCGTGGACCTCCATTGACTGCAGGAGGACAGCCTGCCTCACCATGGTTTTCTCCATGGGCTTCAGGGGAATCTCTGCTCCAGCACCTGGAGCACCTCCTCCCCCTCCTTCTTCACTGGCCTGGGTGTCTGCAGAGTTGTTCCTCTCACATATTCTCACCCCTCTCTCCAGCTACAATTGCTGTTGCCCAGGGTTTTTTCCCCCTCTTCTTAACTCTGTTATCCCATAGGTGCTACCACCATTGCAGATCAGCTCAGCCTTGACCAGCAGTGGGTCCATCTTGGAGTCAGCTGGCATTGGCTCTATCAGACATGGGGGAAGCTTCTGACATCTTCTCACAGTTCAAATGATCACTTATTTATTTTGAAGTAAGGCATAGCTAGTATCCAGGTTTTTGTTCTTGAAAGCAATGAGCAAATTATATATGTATATGTAAAAGAAAGATGGTCTGCTGAGATTCAAATTCTGCAAGACAAGAATTTCCAAGTTTAGTTTTTTTTCAGAGAAGTAGTGACATTAAAGGGCAACCCCCCTCTTTTGAAATACGCAGAAAATGTATAGGGACACTGTCTTACATAATACAGTGCTGTACTTAAAATAGATCTAAAATTTTGTCATTTAAAGCACAGGAAACTTGCAATCCTATAAATTTCAACACTGCAAATTCCAGGGGTGCCCTGATTTCCTTACAGCTCCTGTGCCCCAATTTTTTTGCATCGATACTTCTGGGGTTGGGCTCTATTTTTGTAAATGCTTTGAAATATTGTTAACCTTACTTTTGGTTAGAAATGATTCTCAGTTAAATGTAATTCTGAGAAGTAAATCACTTAACACTTCCAAAATGTCCACTGCCCTTTTGGATTCCTTTAGGACATTGAATAAGGAAAATCTCATGGAAGAAAACAAAAACAAAGCAAATGGAGAGCAGGAAACACCTGATTAAACAATGAAGTCTGTGCTTGCATAACCTCCTTACAAAACTGTCCTTCCTAACACCAGTAAATCTTCTATTTGTATAAGAATTCCTCATACACACAAGTTACAGTGTATACTGAGAATATTTTCTGTAAATGATATGAAACACTGAACTTATTGGAGGAACTTATTTGTTTATGGGTACTTAAAATGAACTTTAAGTTTTAGTAATGCATCGTGAAGACAAGAGCAAATAAAATATTCAAATATTAAATTAATAGAACTGGGAAAATGGAAAAATGTCTGATAAGCTATAATTATGTGCACTGTGGAAAAGCAGTGTGTAAAACAGATCCATATTCATGGCATTTAAAATGGGGAACTCCTTTATAAAAAGGAAACCAGAAGTTCAAATTCTCTCAAATTCTAAAGGTGGCAATACCATTTGTGGGAAAAAATTGAGTTTTCCTCCCCAAATTGAACAAATCAAGCCTGCTAGGCCTCAAAAGTAAGTGACCTTGAGTTCTTGAGGAATATATATTATGTTATATCCATAATTCTTGGTATAAGAAATACTTGTGATGTTCTCAAGTTTAGAATTGAGATGATATTGGTGGAAAAGCATTTACACTCTCCTGTATTCTCCTGCTCTGCCTTTACTGGGACTGCGAGAGCTCCTTGTAAAACACAGCTGCTGCACTTTGACTCATACCTGCTTGGAGCAAAAACCTCCAGACTGTCAGGGTCCTGGGTGCCCTGGCGTTGTCGGAAGCCTGGGCACACGCTTTTACCTCGCTGGTCCTCACCTTGCCTGACCTCCCAGCTCGACCTGGGATGCTGCAGACCTCGCACCTGGCAGCCCTGTCATGCTGCCCACTGGCAAACGCTGTAGCAGAGAGGGCTGGGACGGTACCGAATTAGCATCTTTGGGTCTCAGGGCAACATGTAGCACTTTCTAGATTAGTTCTCTAATATGATCTGCATTACATGGAATATTTTCAGAGAACTTTTGAAAGAAAGAGTAATTGAAGACTTTCATAAAGGAAAGGGGATTAGAAAGCAACATATATTTATTACAATGTAGTTTGTGTAAGGCTGACCTCGTGTCTGTCTTTCCTAAAAAACTTTCTGAACAAGGGAAATATGGTGAATGCAATCAGTTTTTTATAAAATATTTATTGTTAAATGGAAAATTATTAGTCAAAATCATGGTGATTTGGGGAACTAACCAAAGAATTTGATGGTGATTAAGGGAAGAACTAGATGGCATTTGTCATAAGATGATTTAAATTTGTTCTTGCTGAAAACGGTGGCAAAGGTGGGTATCAGACTTAAAATTTCTAGGGTTCTCCTGACCTGTGGTATGATCCTGTCATACTTCTTGTTATGCCTTATGTGGTAAATCAAGGATATGATCCTGCCACAAAATCAAGGCTAGGTTTAGCAGAATTCATCTCCATCTTTACCAAGCATTGAAGCTGAGTCTTGATCAAGAGCTATTGAGGAAAGTCATGCATTATTTATGTCTGTCTGTACAGAGAATTATTTTCACAATATATTTGTGTATGGGAACCAAAATGACTAATGGAACAGTGCAGTCACCTTATAAGGAAGAGACAAGGCTGGAAAAAAGGCAGCTGGGAGATAATAAGGCTGAGAGTTAATATGATAAATGTTCACAAAATCATGAAGGTCATGGGTAAAATTAATATAGAGCTGTTATTTCCCAAATCCTTCAATGTTTGAGCTATAGTGTATTGAGGAAACTATTAGGAGTTTGGTTTAAAGCACAGAAGAAAGCACTTCTTGGACTTCTGAAATTTATTGTCAAAGGATGATGCGAAGGCAGATTCATATTCGTGGACAACAAGTCCTGTATTGGATTTGCGTGGCAAGGTTTTGGTAGCGGGAGGGGCTACAGGGGTGGCTTCTGTGAGAAGCTGCTAGAAGCTTCCCCTGTGTCTGACAGAGCCAATGCCAGCCAGCTCCAAGACAGACCTGCCGCTGGCCAAGGCCAAGCCAATCAGCGCCTCTGTGATAACATATTTAAGAAGGAAAAAAAAAAAACAGTTAGAGAGAGCTTTTGCAGCCGGAGAGAGGAGTGAGAAGATGTAAGAAACTCTGCAGACACCAAGGTCAGTGCAGAAGGAGGGGCAGGAGGTGCTCCAGGTGCCGGAGCAGGGATCGCCCTGCAGCCCCTGGTGAAGACCATGGTGAAGCAGGCTGTCCCCCTGCAGCCCATGGAGGAAGGATGAGGGGGTGTAGAGATTCCACCTGCAGCCGGTGGAGGACCCCACGCCGGAGCAGGTGGAGGCACCTGAAGGACGCTGTGGCCCTGTGGGAAGCCTGCGCTGGAGTAAGCTCCTGGCAGGACCTGTGGACCCATGGAGAGAGAAGCCCATGCCAGGGCAGGTTTGCTGGCAGGACTTGTGACCCCGTGGGGGACCCATGCTGGAGCAGTTTGCTCCTGAAGGTCTGCACCCCATGGGAGGGACCCATGATGGAGCAGTTCGTGAAGGACTGTAGCCTGTGGGAAGGACTTACATTGGAGAAGTTCATGAAGGACTGTCTCCCATGAGAGGGACTCCATGTTGGAGCAGGGGAATGATGAGAGGAGTCCTCCCCCTGAGGATGAAGGAGCAGCAGAGACAACATGTGATCAACTGACTGTAACCCCCATTCCCCATCCCCCTGTGCCGCTAAGGGGGTGGCAGAGGTTGAAGCCGGGAGTGAAGTTGAGCCCGGGAAGATGGGAGGGGTGGGGGGAGGTGTTTTAAGATTTTATTTTATTTCTCATTCCTCTACTCTGTCTTGTTTGGTAATAAATTAGATGAATTTTCTCTCTAAGTTCAGTCTGTTTTGCTCGTGACGATAATTAGTGAGTGATCTCTCCCTGTCCTTATCTCGACCCACAAGTTTTTCATTATACTTTTTCTACCTGTCTAGTTAAGGAGGGGGAGTGATAGAGTGGCTCTGGTGGGCATCTGGCCTCCAGCCAGGGTCAACCCACCACAAGTCCATACAGAGATACCAAGTGAATTAGGCAGGGGAAGTGCTTTCTAATATCCTTCATCTAATAAGGTGCCAGGGAAGCATAGAAGAAGTGGAATACAAAGACTAGGTTTGTGTGATTTCCCCCAGGTAGCATATGCTTGTGCCACTGATGGAGACAGGATTCTGGCCCATCTGGGATATCCTTATGTTCCTGTATTTTTAAGCTTCAGTGTATTAAAAATTGTCTACGATGTATGTACCCTTGGATTTGGAAGGCGATTTTAATTTCAACTGGATTAATGCTTTGTCTTTTGATAAGTAAAATAATAGGATAGTCTTTCAAGAGGGATGGTTTCAACCTGGCATGTGCAGCAGAAGTCAGCCATTCGATAATTTTTCAGGAGGTTAGGTGTAGATCAAGGAAGGAATGATAAATTCTTAGGTAAATTGTGTGAATCTCAAAGTGGCAGGGTGTTGGCAAATCAACAGATATTCTATTCCCACATGCATAGTAATCCTATGTACAGGCTTGCTGCTTTACTCTTGCTGTCCACAGTACCACAAAACAAGACACTTGAGATACAAGGTACATTACAGTTAAGCTAGATGGGATGTTTTGGTATCTGGTAATGTGAAATATTATTTTGCTAGACATTTTCTAGTAATGAAATAATAACAGGTGCACATTTGGCATGCAGCAGAACAATAGTGGGGGAGGAATCTCAATCTCAAAGCGAGTTTGTAACAAATGCCTACCTCTTAGGGACCATATGCTGTTGCGCAATCGGTAACTGGAGAATTTTGGTATTCTTGTAGGACAAGTGCCACACAATATAATGTGTTAGAATCTAACTGATGTCTTATAATGGACATCTTTCTCTGTATACACTGGAATGGTGATACTCTGAAACAAGTGTTCTGGAGGGGATTCTCAAGCTATCAAAAATAAGATTTTCAAAAGTCCCATATGTTGCAACACCAATAGGTAATTTCTGATTTTGTAAATTTTCTACACAATGCACCCTTAAAGTTTGAGATGTTGTCTTCAAGATTCTATGGTATTTTCTTCTCTAACCTTAACCTAGGTTCTACAAAAGTGGGGGCCTGTCCGGTCTTGGAAAACTGTAAGCAAACTTGTTCAGCTGATCATACTTGTCTGCCTTTGCTGCTTTTATTTGCTGTGCTATGGTTTTATCTGTCCCTAAGGCATACTAATTTACAACTCCCTTTTACTAGACCAATAAAGAGATTTTGTGCTATAGCTTTGGTTTATTATCTGATGCTCTGAAACACTGGGTCAGATAGAACAGCGCTGCATCAACTGGAAATTGAATTGCAGCAGCATTTTGTTTGTTGGTTTTTTTTCTTACTCATTTGAGATTTGTCTGATAAATTGAGCAGTTGTTCTTTGTGCAACGTGCCACATGGTAAAGTGTGTCTGTTGCAGATAAGGAGAAAATTCCAGCTTCCTATGGTTCACTCTTCAGTGTTTTCTTATTGTTTTCATTTTTTAACAAAAGTTGTGGGTCTCTGTCATTAAAAAGTGTGTTAAATTAAAAAAATCATAATAAAAAAAGCTGGTTGAACTGCAGTTGCAAATATATTTAAATATAAGTAGATTGTTAGACTTTGATCAATGTGAGTTACAGAGATGATCCTCTGTGGTGGGAGTTTAAGACTTTAATGAATTTTATTTACAGAATCACAGACTGGTAGGGGTTGGAAGGGACCTCTGGAGATCATCTAGTCCAATCCCATTGCTAAAGCAAGATCACCTAGAGCAGGTTGCACAGGAGCGCGTCCAGGTGGGTTTTGAATATCTCCAGAGGAGACTCCACAGCCTCTCTGGGCAACCTGTTCCAGTGCTCTGTCACCCTCAGAATGAAGAAGTTTGTCCTCGTATTGGGATGGAACTTCCTGTGTTCCATTCTGTGCCTGTTGCCCCTTGTCCTGTTGCTGGGCACCGTTGAGAAGAGTCTGGCCCCATGCTCTTGACATCCCCCCTTTAGATATTTGTAAGTATTGATTAGATCCCCTCTCAGTCTTCTCTTCTCTAGGCTAAACAGACCCGGTTGTCTCAGCCTTTCCTCATAAGAGAGATGTTCCAGTCATCATTCTTGCAGCCCTCCGCTGGACTCTCTGATGTATAACCTGACTACAATTGGAATTATTTCCATCTATCAGAGATACGTATGATAGAAGCTTCTCTTCTTCTTTCCAATAGCTTTTTACATGTTTGAAGCTTGCGGGTTTTTTGTTTGTTTGTTTGTTTGTTTGTAATTGTGCAGTTGATCATTCCTGCCTTAGTTCTTTGTTCTTGTCCTTACGGAATTACATCCCAGGTTTTTCTGACCATTTTCCAGATTAATTTTGGTAGAAATGGGTAGGCCAAAAATTCAGTCGTTAACAACAACTAGACTTGGAAAGAGTTGGTTTAGCTCACAGAAAACAGCGCTGAGGTAGCAGGAACTGGACATGATAGTTGGACGGTAGGGACCTGAGGCAGCGAACAACGGGGCCTCTGCTTGGTCTGTGTTCATCAGGAATCTCGCTGTCCTCTTCATGCAAATGGGTGGGAGGACTATTTCTACAGTGTGTCCCAATTTCAAGTCTTTGAGCTTACAGTTTGAGAAAACTTACAGGCTGAAAATGACTACAGATCTGGTAAAGTCCGGACTGATAGTATAACTTTCTATGGCTATATTTTGTTTTGAATTCATATTAGCATTAAAGGTAAAAATACAGTTTAAACAGCACTGCAAACTCCTTACATTTAATAACCTCCATACTCTGTGTAGGTAATTTATCAAGGTATTTCTGATCTGGGGTAGGGAAAGACATAGTTGTTTCAAACAAATCAGGTTTAATATTTCTGCACAATCTTCTGTATTGACAAACACTGGAACCTCTATGACATACACATTGTAAACTACGTGAATATACAAAAATCAGTGTTTTTCTTGTATGCTGGCTGCTTGCATAAATGTTACAAGGGGCTCTCATCCTCCAGATCCAGGCAGTTATAAATGAAGAAGAAAAAGAGAAAGAAAGACTATTTTCTGAGAAACAAGCATACCTCTGATGGGCACTGTAGAAATAAACCTAGTTATACTGGCACGATAGAGCAGTTGCTTTTAGTATATGATTCACAGATCCTTGGCATCCACCAAATCCAAAGAAAAAAGCACACTGTTGTCAGGAAGCTGAAAGTCATCATACAGGTGTCAATAAATCAGAGAGGGCTGAAAACTCCCCTGTCTATGATAATTCTGATTGCTTCAAGTGCAAACAGGACCTAATCCTTGCAGATTATCCTGACCTGAGCGAGCCCTCTGCGGAGGAGCTGGCAGAACGAATGGAAGGCATGGAAGATGAGGAGTATCTGTGCAATGAAACCCTGCTATCTAACCCTCAGCCCCCCTGACCCTCCTCCTCCTCCCAGATGAGGCCATTTTTCAGGCCACAGGCCCCCCAGCTGCCAGAACAGCCATATTTGGCCGCATCACAGTGGCCTTCTGATGGCAGTGGCTACCTCACTGTTGTTTGTTCTGGACCCTATAAATACAGGGACCCTGGCAGCTGGCCCACAATTCACTGAGCTTTGAGGTTCCAACGATGGTTGGGAGAACAAGGTCCCTCACGAGCACGGTGAGCGGCTGCCCACATCTGTGTGGGAAGCGGGAGAGGCGGCTACAGGAGAGGCGGAAGAAGAGGAGGCGGAGGAGGAGGGGAGGCACCATTAGCCACACAGTGGCAATGGCCGTTGGTCTTGTGGCTGGTGGTACGGAGCCCATGGAGGTGGATCCCCCGGAGGAGCAAGAACAGCCCATGGAGGTGGATGCCCCAGAAGACCAAGAACAACCCATGGAGGTGGATCCACCTCCAGCAGGGCTCCGCTGGCAGCACCACACTGTGCCAGGGCTCCCCTCCATGAGACCATCAGCACGGCGTCGCAGAAGCGCCCGGCCAACGCCCTACCAGCGGCCCAGCCTCCAGACCCGGCGTTAGCTGGGAGGCCCAGCCTCTGTTCCTGGCTGTCCTGTGGGCTCACCATCTCCCGGCATGGACGATTATTATGATTGCCCCGGGTGGTGTGAGCCCTTCTTTCCCATCCCCCTCCCCCACCCCTCCCCCACCCCTCCTGAAGGGGTGCCATCTCTTCTGCTCTGAGCCCCAAGAAAAGGGGAGGAGACAACCCGGCTTCCACCAAGCTGCTTTGCTGGGACAACAGGAGTTGTCCCTCGGAGGGCCACCAAGGTCCCTGGGGCCAGGAGGTGGGGTTTCTTCAGTCTGAGGACAAGAAGGTTGCCCGATGGATGGCTGAAGGTAAAGCCAAACCCTCCGCGGCAGTGCAGGAAGAATAGCAACAGATCAAGCAAAGAAGTTAGAAGGACAGCTGTTCCTCTGGAGAAGCAGAAGACTGGAGTTCTGCCAGGAAGGAGTTCTGGCCTTCAGTATGAAGGTCCCTTCCAGCTGCTTCCTTAGGAGTTCTTTTCAAGGTTGGACAATAACGTAAAAAGTCCCAAACCAATAAACTAAGAAAACACTTTCCTCCTCTCTTATTTGGTAGTTTGGTGACTGCACGTGGGCTCCTCTGTCGCCTCCTGGTCTCCCCAGTCCAGGAAAGACACTGATGCGTGTGGTGCGGGCCCAGCCTTTGAGATGGTGAGGAGCCAGGACACGCGGCACACAGGGCAGGCCGAGAGAGCTGCCTCTGGTCACGAGGGTGGCGAGACACTGGAACAGGTTGCCTGGAGATATAGACAGTGGGATTGAGTGCACCCTCAGCAAATTTGCAGCTGACACCAAGCTGGGTGGTGCAGTTGACACGCCTGAGCGAGGGGATGCCATTTCAGAGGGACCTGGACAAGCTTGAGAAGTGGACCCGTGTGAACCTTGTGATGTTCAAGAAGGCCAAATGCAAGGTCCTGCACCTGGGTCAGGGCAACCCCCAGTATCAGTACAGGCCGGGGGAAGAAGGGATTGAGAGCAGACCTGTGAAGAAGGACTTGGGGGTACTGGTGTATGAAAAACAGGACGTGACTTGGCAACGTGTGCTTACAGCCCAGAAAGCCAACTGTATCCTGGGCTGCATCAAAAGAACTACGGCCAGGAGGTCGAGGGAGGTGATTCTGCCCCTCTACTCCATTCCGGTGAGACCCCACCTGGAGTCCTGCATCCACCTCTGGAGTCCTCAGTGCAGGAAAGCCATGGACCTGTTAGAGTGAGTCCAGAGGAGGGCCACGAAGATGATCAGAGGGGTGGAGCACCTCTCCTATGAGGACAAGCTGAGAGAGTTGGGGTTGTTCAGCCTGGAGAAGAGGAGGCTCTAGGGAGACCTTATTGTGGCCTTTCAATACTTAAAAGGGGCTTATAAGAAAGATAGTTACAAGCTTTTTATTAGGGCCTGTAGCAATAGGACAAGGGGTAATGGTTTTAAACTAAAAGAAGGTAGATTCAGACTCGATAAAAAGACGACCTTTTTTACAGTGAGGGTGGCGAAACACTGGAACAGGTTGTCCAGAGAGGTGGTAGATGCCCCATACCTGGAAACATCGAAGGTCAGGCTGGATGGGGCTCTGAGCAACCTGATCTAGTTGAAGATGTCCCAGCTCATTGCAGGGGGGTTGGACTAGATGACCTTTAAAGGCCCCTTTGAACCCAAACCATTCTGTGATTCTATGAAATTCATGAAAGAAAAGTCTTCTCCTTACCTTTAATAACCTCCATACTCTGTGTAGGTAATTTATCAAGGTATTTCTGATCTGGGGCATAAGATCAGTGCTAGTCCCCTCAAAAATGTAAAGAGGGTTACTTATCAAATAGTATTTGGATAAGAGATAAACATGTAAGAAGTTTATGATCTGTCTCATTGCATTAGCAGTTAGGATTCATGTGTTGGATTCTTTCCTTTTTCAGCTAATGAAGAATAAGAAAAATATGATTAACTTTGAGGTGACAGAGCAATCTAGTGTAATAATCCTCTATTTAAATGTTTTTTACTTGCACATCCTAATGACAATATTGTTTCTAACCTCGTGTGTCACAAACACCGGACAAGAGAACCCTGGTAAGAGTTATACAATGATTTATTTTTCAATGGTTTTATACCAATTACATATTTCAAACCAAATAAATGCAACATTAGATCACACAGACTGAGTATCCCCTGTATGACTACAGAAAGGTTGGTCTAGTGAAGTGATTTTTCTTAGCTTTGGAGCTTTAGCAGTTTTGAGGAGGGGCCCAGATTCTTAGAGAGCAAATGGACACCTGACAATATGCTCATTTTTCTCGGTTAACTTCCTAGGATGTCTCAGATAGTGCCCCGAGGCCACTCCTCATCTCTGCTGGTACCTATTGTTATGAGCAACCACCTGTCAAAATGCAAGCTTTCCCAAACCTATATTGTTCCCAACAGAGGAAATTGTGAGTCTCCTGTCCCTGAAAGTTCCTAAGAGAAAAAGGTCTGTGCCAAGGTTCGCTGGCCTTGTAGTCAGAGAATTTGCACAGAGTCACAGACTGGTAGGGGTTGGAAGGGACCTCTGGAGATCATCTAGTCCAATCCCATTGCTAAAGCAAGATCACCTAGAGCAGGTTGCACAGGAGCGCGTCCAGGTGGGTTTTGAATATCTCCAGAGGAGACTCCACAGCCTCTCTGGGCAACCTGTTCCAGTGCTCTGTCACCCTCAGAATGAAGAAGTTTGTCCTCGTATTGGGATGGAACTTCCTGTGTTCCATTCTGTGCCTGTTGCCCCTTGTCCTGTTGCTGGGCACCGTTGAGAAGAGTCTGGCCCCATGCTCTTGACATCCCCCCTTTAGATATTTGTAAGTATTGATTAGATCCCCTCTCAGTCTTCTCTTCTCTAGGCTAAACAGACCCGGTTGTCTCAGCCTTTCCTCATAAGAGAGATGTTCCAGTCATCATTCTTGCAGCCCTCCGCTGGACTCTCTGATGTATAACCTGACTACAATTGGAATTATTTCCATCTATCAGAGATACGTATGATAGAAGCTTCTCTTCTTCTTTCCAATAGCTTTTTACATGTTTGAAGCTTGCGGGTTTTTTGTTTGTTTGTTTGTTTGTTTGTTTGTAATTGTGCAGTTGATCATTCCTGCCTTAGTTCTTTGTTCTTGTCCTTACGGAATTACATCCCAGGTTTTTCTGACCATTTTCCAGATTAATTTTGGTAGAAATGGGTAGGCCAAAAATTCAGTCGTTAACAACAACTAGACTTGGAAAGAGTTGGTTTAGCTCACAGAAAACAGCGCTGAGGTAGCAGGAACTGGACATGATAGTTGGACGGTAGGGACCTGAGGCAGCGAACAACGGGGCCTCTGCTTGGTCTGTGTTCATCAGGAATCTCGCTGTCCTCTTCATGCAAATGGGTGGGAGGACTATTTCTACAGTGTGTCCCAATTTCAAGTCTTTGAGCTTACAGTTTGAGAAAACTTACAGGCTGAAAATGACTACAGATCTGGTAAAGTCCGGACTGATAGTATAACTTTCTATGGCTATATTTTGTTTTGAATTCATATTAGCATTAAAGGTAAAAATACAGTTTAAACAGCACTGCAAACTCCTTACATTTAATAACCTCCATACTCTGTGTAGGTAATTTATCAAGGTATTTCTGATCTGGGGTAGGGAAAGACATAGTTGTTTCAAACAAATCAGGTTTAATATTTCTGCACAATCTTCTGTATTGACAAACACTGGAACCTCTATGACATACACATTGTAAACTACGTGAATATACAAAAATCAGTGTTTTTCTTGTATGCTGGCTGCTTGCATAAATGTTACAAGGGGCTCTCATCCTCCAGATCCAGGCAGTTATAAATGAAGAAGAAAAAGAGAAAGAAAGACTATTTTCTGAGAAACAAGCATACCTCTGATGGGCACTGTAGAAATAAACCTAGTTATACTGGCACGATAGAGCAGTTGCTTTTAGTATATGATTCACAGATCCTTGGCATCCACCAAATCCAAAGAAAAAAGCACACTGTTGTCAGGAAGCTGAAAGTCATCATACAGGTGTCAATAAATCAGAGAGGGCTGAAAACTCCCCTGTCTATGATAATTCCGATTGCTTCAAGTGCAAACAGGACCTAATCCTTGCAGATTATCCTGACCTGAGCGAGCCCTCTGCGGAGGAGCTGGCAGAACGAATGGAAGGCATGGAAGATGAGGAGTATCTGTGCAATGAAACCCTGCTATCTAACCCTCAGCCCCCCTGACCCTCCTCCTCCTCCCAGATGAGGCCATTTTTCAGGCCACAGGCCCCCCAGCTGCCAGAACAGCCATATTTGGCCGCATCACAGTGGCCTTCTGATGGCAGTGGCTACCTCACTGTTGTTTGTTCTGGACCCTATAAATACAGGGACCCTGGCAGCTGGCCCACAATTCACTGAGCTTTGAGGTTCCAACGATGGTTGGGAGAACAAGGTCCCTCACGAGCACGGTGAGCGGCTGCCCACATCTGTGTGGGAAGCGGGAGAGGCGGCTACAGGAGAGGCGGAAGAAGAGGAGGCGGAGGAGGAGGGGAGGCACCATTAGCCACACAGTGGCAATGGCCGTTGGTCTTGTGGCTGGTGGTACGGAGCCCATGGAGGTGGATCCCCCGGAGGAGCAAGAACAGCCCATGGAGGTGGATGCCCCAGAAGACCAAGAACAACCCATGGAGGTGGATCCACCTCCAGCAGGGCTCCGCTGGCAGCACCACACTGTGCCAGGGCTCCCCTCCATGAGACCATCAGCACGGCGTCGCAGAAGCGCCCGGCCAACGCCCTACCAGCGGCCCAGCCTCCAGACCCGGCGTTAGCTGGGAGGCCCAGCCTCTGTTCCTGGCTGTCCTGTGGGCTCACCATCTCCCGGCATGGACGATTATTATGATTGCCCCGGGTGGTGTGAGCCCTTCTTTCCCATCCCCCTCCCCCACCCCTCCCCCACCCCTCCTGAAGGGGTGCCATCTCTTCTGCTCTGAGCCCCAAGAAAAGGGGAGGAGACAACCCGGCTTCCACCAAGCTGCTTTGCTGGGACAACAGGAGTTGTCCCTCGGAGGGCCACCAAGGTCCCTGGGGCCAGGAGGTGGGGTTTCTTCAGTCTGAGGACAAGAAGGTTGCCCGATGGATGGCTGAAGGTAAAGCCAAACCCTCCGCGGCAGTGCAGGAAGAATAGCAACAGATCAAGCAAAGAAGTTAGAAGGACAGCTGTTCCTCTGGAGAAGCAGAAGACTGGAGTTCTGCCAGGAAGGAGTTCTGGCCTTCAGTATGAAGGTCCCTTCCAGCTGCTTCCTTAGGAGTTCTTTTCAAGGTTGGACAATAACGTAAAAAATCCCAAACCAATAAACTAAGAAAACACTTTCCTCCTCTCTTATTTGGTAGTTTGGTGACTGCACGTGGGCTCCTCTGTCGCCTCCTGGTCTCCCCAGTCCAGGAAAGACACTGATGCGTGTGGTGCGGGCCCAGCCTTTGAGATGGTGAGGAGCCAGGACACGCGGCACACAGGGCAGGCCGAGAGAGCTGCCTCTGGTCACGAGGGTGGCGAGACACTGGAACAGGTTGCCTGGAGATATAGACAGTGGGATTGAGTGCACCCTCAGCAAATTTGCAGCTGACACCAAGCTGGGTGGTGCAGTTGACACGCCTGAGCGAGGGGATGCCATTTCAGAGGGACCTGGACAAGCTTGAGAAGTGGACCCGTGTGAACCTTGTGATGTTCAAGAAGGCCAAATGCAAGGTCCTGCACCTGGGTCAGGGCAACCCCCAGTATCAGTACAGGCCGGGGGAAGAAGGGATTGAGAGCAGACCTGTGAAGAAGGACTTGGGGGTACTGGTGTATGAAAAACAGGACGTGACTTGGCAACGTGTGCTTACAGCCCAGAAAGCCAACTGTATCCTGGGCTGCATCAAAAGAACTACGGCCAGGAGGTCGAGGGAGGTGATTCTGCCCCTCTACTCCATTCCGGTGAGACCCCACCTGGAGTCCTGCATCCACCTCTGGAGTCCTCAGTGCAGGAAAGCCATGGACCTGTTAGAGTGAGTCCAGAGGAGGGCCACGAAGATGATCAGAGGGGTGGAGCACCTCTCCTATGAGGACAAGCTGAGAGAGTTGGGGTTGTTCAGCCTGGAGAAGAGGAGGCTCTAGGGAGACCTTATTGTGGCCTTTCAATACTTAAAAGGGGCTTATAAGAAAGATAGTTACAAGCTTTTTATTAGGGCCTGTAGCAATAGGACAAGGGGTAATGGTTTTAAACTAAAAGAAGGTAGATTCAGACTCGATAAAAAGACGACCTTTTTTACAGTGAGGGTGGCGAAACACTGGAACAGGTTGTCCAGAGAGGTGGTAGATGCCCCATACCTGGAAACATCGAAGGTCAGGCTGGATGGGGCTCTGAGCAACCTGATCTAGTTGAAGATGTCCCAGCTCATTGCAGGGGGGTTGGACTAGATGACCTTTAAAGGCCCCTTTGAACCCAAACCATTCTGTGATTCTATGAAATTCATGAAAGAAAAGTCTTCTCCTTACCTTTAATAACCTCCATACTCTGTGTAGGTAATTTATCAAGGTATTTCTGATCTGGGGCATAAGATCAGTGCTAGTCCCCTCAAAAATGTAAAGAGGGTTACTTATCAAATAGTATTTGGATAAGAGATAAACATGTAAGAAGTTTATGATCTGTCTCATTGCATTAGCAGTTAGGATTCATGTGTTGGATTCTTTCCTTTTTCAGCTAATGAAGAATAAGAAAAATATGATTAACTTTGAGGTGACAGAGCAATCTAGTGTAATAATCCTCTATTTAAATGTTTTTTACTTGCACATCCTAATGACAATATTGTTTCTAACCTCGTGTGTCACAAACACCGGACAAGAGAACCCTGGTAAGAGTTATACAATGATTTATTTTTCAATGGTTTTATACCAATTACATATTTCAAACCAAATAAATGCAACATTAGATCACACAGACTGAGTATCCCCTGTATGACTACAGAAAGGTTGGTCTAGTGAAGTGATTTTTCTTAGCTTTGGAGCTTTAGCAGTTTTGAGGAGGGGCCCAGATTCTTAGAGAGCAAATGGACACCTGACAATATGCTCATTTTTCTCGGTTAACTTCCTAGGATGTCTCAGATAGTGCCCCGAGGCCACTCCTCATCTCTGCTGGTACCTATTGTTATGAGCAACCACCTGTCAAAATGCAAGCTTTCCCAAACCTATATTGTTCCCAACAGAGGAAATTGTGAGTCTCCTGTCCCTGAAAGTTCCTAAGAGAAAAAGGTCTGTGCCAAGGTTCGCTGGCCTTGTAGTCAGAGAATTTGCACAGAGTCACAGACTGGTAGGGGTTGGAAGGGACCTCTGGAGATCATCTAGTCCAATCCCATTGCTAAAGCAAGATCACCTAGAGCAGGTTGCACAGGAGCGCGTCCAGGTGGGTTTTGAATATCTCCAGAGGAGACTCCACAGCCTCTCTGGGCAACCTGTTCCAGTGCTCTGTCACCCTCAGAATGAAGAAGTTTGTCCTCGTATTGGGATGGAACTTCCTGTGTTCCATTCTGTGCCTGTTGCCCCTTGTCCTGTTGCTGGGCACCGTTGAGAAGAGTCTGGCCCCATGCTCTTGACATCCCCCCTTTAGATATTTGTAAGTATTGATTAGATCCCCTCTCAGTCTTCTCTTCTCTAGGCTAAACAGACCCGGTTGTCTCAGCCTTTCCTCATAAGAGAGATGTTCCAGTCATCATTCTTGCAGCCCTCCGCTGGACTCTCTGATGTATAACCTGACTACAATTGGAATTATTTCCATCTATCAGAGATACGTATGATAGAAGCTTCTCTTCTTCTTTCCAATAGCTTTTTACATGTTTGAAGCTTGCGGGTTTTTTGTTTGTTTGTTTGTTTGTTTGTTTGTAATTGTGCAGTTGATCATTCCTGCCTTAGTTCTTTGTTCTTGTCCTTACGGAATTACATCCCAGGTTTTTCTGACCATTTTCCAGATTAATTTTGGTAGAAATGGGTAGGCCAAAAATTCAGTCGTTAACAACAACTAGACTTGGAAAGAGTTGGTTTAGCTCACAGAAAACAGCGCTGAGGTAGCAGGAACTGGACATGATAGTTGGACGGTAGGGACCTGAGGCAGCGAACAACGGGGCCTCTGCTTGGTCTGTGTTCATCAGGAATCTCGCTGTCCTCTTCATGCAAATGGGTGGGAGGACTATTTCTACAGTGTGTCCCAATTTCAAGTCTTTGAGCTTACAGTTTGAGAAAACTTACAGGCTGAAAATGACTACAGATCTGGTAAAGTCCGGACTGATAGTATAACTTTCTATGGCTATATTTTGTTTTGAATTCATATTAGCATTAAAGGTAAAAATACAGTTTAAACAGCACTGCAAACTCCTTACATTTAATAACCTCCATACTCTGTGTAGGTAATTTATCAAGGTATTTCTGATCTGGGGTAGGGAAAGACATAGTTGTTTCAAACAAATCAGGTTTAATATTTCTGCACAATCTTCTGTATTGACAAACACTGGAACCTCTATGACATACACATTGTAAACTACGTGAATATACAAAAATCAGTGTTTTTCTTGTATGCTGGCTGCTTGCATAAATGTTACAAGGGGCTCTCATCCTCCAGATCCAGGCAGTTATAAATGAAGAAGAAAAAGAGAAAGAAAGACTATTTTCTGAGAAACAAGCATACCTCTGATGGGCACTGTAGAAATAAACCTAGTTATACTGGCACGATAGAGCAGTTGCTTTTAGTATATGATTCACAGATCCTTGGCATCCACCAAATCCAAAGAAAAAAGCACACTGTTGTCAGGAAGCTGAAAGTCATCATACAGGTGTCAATAAATCAGAGAGGGCTGAAAACTCCCCTGTCTATGATAATTCCGATTGCTTCAAGTGCAAACAGGACCTAATCCTTGCAGATTATCCTGACCTGAGCGAGCCCTCTGCGGAGGAGCTGGCAGAACGAATGGAAGGCATGGAAGATGAGGAGTATCTGTGCAATGAAACCCTGCTATCTAACCCTCAGCCCCCCTGACCCTCCTCCTCCTCCCAGATGAGGCCATTTTTCAGGCCACAGGCCCCCCAGCTGCCAGAACAGCCATATTTGGCCGCATCACAGTGGCCTTCTGATGGCAGTGGCTACCTCACTGTTGTTTGTTCTGGACCCTATAAATACAGGGACCCTGGCAGCTGGCCCACAATTCACTGAGCTTTGAGGTTCCAACGATGGTTGGGAGAACAAGGTCCCTCACGAGCACGGTGAGCGGCTGCCCACATCTGTGTGGGAAGCGGGAGAGGCGGCTACAGGAGAGGCGGAAGAAGAGGAGGCGGAGGAGGAGGGGAGGCACCATTAGCCACACAGTGGCAATGGCCGTTGGTCTTGTGGCTGGTGGTACGGAGCCCATGGAGGTGGATCCCCCGGAGGAGCAAGAACAGCCCATGGAGGTGGATGCCCCAGAAGACCAAGAACAACCCATGGAGGTGGATCCACCTCCAGCAGGGCTCCGCTGGCAGCACCACACTGTGCCAGGGCTCCCCTCCATGAGACCATCAGCACGGCGTCGCAGAAGCGCCCGGCCAACGCCCTACCAGCGGCCCAGCCTCCAGACCCGGCGTTAGCTGGGAGGCCCAGCCTCTGTTCCTGGCTGTCCTGTGGGCTCACCATCTCCCGGCATGGACGATTATTATGATTGCCCCGGGTGGTGTGAGCCCTTCTTTCCCATCCCCCTCCCCCACCCCTCCCCCACCCCTCCTGAAGGGGTGCCATCTCTTCTGCTCTGAGCCCCAAGAAAAGGGGAGGAGACAACCCGGCTTCCACCAAGCTGCTTTGCTGGGACAACAGGAGTTGTCCCTCGGAGGGCCACCAAGGTCCCTGGGGCCAGGAGGTGGGGTTTCTTCAGTCTGAGGACAAGAAGGTTGCCCGATGGATGGCTGAAGGTAAAGCCAAACCCTCCGCGGCAGTGCAGGAAGAATAGCAACAGATCAAGCAAAGAAGTTAGAAGGACAGCTGTTCCTCTGGAGAAGCAGAAGACTGGAGTTCTGCCAGGAAGGAGTTCTGGCCTTCAGTATGAAGGTCCCTTCCAGCTGCTTCCTTAGGAGTTCTTTTCAAGGTTGGACAATAACGTAAAAAATCCCAAACCAATAAACTAAGAAAACACTTTCCTCCTCTCTTATTTGGTAGTTTGGTGACTGCACGTGGGCTCCTCTGTCGCCTCCTGGTCTCCCCAGTCCAGGAAAGACACTGATGCGTGTGGTGCGGGCCCAGCCTTTGAGATGGTGAGGAGCCAGGACACGCGGCACACAGGGCAGGCCGAGAGAGCTGCCTCTGGTCACGAGGGTGGCGAGACACTGGAACAGGTTGCCTGGAGATATAGACAGTGGGATTGAGTGCACCCTCAGCAAATTTGCAGCTGACACCAAGCTGGGTGGTGCAGTTGACACGCCTGAGCGAGGGGATGCCATTTCAGAGGGACCTGGACAAGCTTGAGAAGTGGACCCGTGTGAACCTTGTGATGTTCAAGAAGGCCAAATGCAAGGTCCTGCACCTGGGTCAGGGCAACCCCCAGTATCAGTACAGGCCGGGGGAAGAAGGGATTGAGAGCAGACCTGTGAAGAAGGACTTGGGGGTACTGGTGTATGAAAAACAGGACGTGACTTGGCAACGTGTGCTTACAGCCCAGAAAGCCAACTGTATCCTGGGCTGCATCAAAAGAACTACGGCCAGGAGGTCGAGGGAGGTGATTCTGCCCCTCTACTCCATTCCGGTGAGACCCCACCTGGAGTCCTGCATCCACCTCTGGAGTCCTCAGTGCAGGAAAGCCATGGACCTGTTAGAGTGAGTCCAGAGGAGGGCCACGAAGATGATCAGAGGGGTGGAGCACCTCTCCTATGAGGACAAGCTGAGAGAGTTGGGGTTGTTCAGCCTGGAGAAGAGGAGGCTCTAGGGAGACCTTATTGTGGCCTTTCAATACTTAAAAGGGGCTTATAAGAAAGATAGTTACAAGCTTTTTATTAGGGCCTGTAGCAATAGGACAAGGGGTAATGGTTTTAAACTAAAAGAAGGTAGATTCAGACTCGATAAAAAGACGACCTTTTTTACAGTGAGGGTGGCGAAACACTGGAACAGGTTGTCCAGAGAGGTGGTAGATGCCCCATACCTGGAAACATCAAACATGAGAAGTTTGTCCTCATATTGCGATGGAGCTTCCTGTGTTCCATTCTGTGCCTGTTGCCCCTTGTCCTGTTGCTGGGCACCATTGAAAAGAGTCTGGCCCCGTCCTCTTGACATGTGCCCTGTAGATATTTATAAGTATTTATCAGGGCCCATCTCAGTCTTCTCTTCTCCAGGCTAAACAGACCCAGCTCTCTCGGCCTTTCCTTATATGAGAGATGTTCCAGTCCCCTAATCATCTTTTTAGCCCTCCGCTGGGCTCTCTCCAGTAGTTCCCTGTTATTCTTCAACTGGGGAGCCCAGAACTTGACACAGTTCTGCATAAATAAGCAACCTGAGGTTTTTTTTCCTTTACCAACCGTTTTCCCAAAGGGTGTAAGACTCCTGTCTATAGAGTGTGTTCAGGTGTGCCCAGGATATTTTTCATCTGTGTTTCAAAGCTGTTTGAATTCTGATCTTGAATTGGTGATTCTGGTTCAGTGTAAAACCATTGGAAGAATTGCTGGGACCAGAGAAAAAAATGAGACCTGATAGCACAGAGCTGAGTCTGATGAATGTTGAATCCCGTGTAGTTAAGACCTCAGGCTGCAAAAAGCAGACGGTCCAGCAGAAGTCTTGTATTTTTTTCCTGGCAAAAGAGCTCTGAGAAAATAGTGGAAGGTTTTTAGAAAATATGCTAACAGGAACTAAATCCTTTAATAGGATAATTAATAGGGTAATAAAGGGCTAAATCCTTGGGGTGCCTGGTGTTCTATAGGAAAAATTGTTCTGGTTTCTAATAAAGAATTGTAGAAATGGTCAGAAAAGTGAGGGAATTCATGAACTCTATCACAGAGCAGAGAAAGGGCATAAAATACTTTCCCAGACACTGGCAAAGGCTACATAAGATATATATAGGTCATCTTAGAAACATCCAAGAACTTAAGACTAAGAGAAGAAATGTCAAAGGCAAGCAAACCCAAAATAGTGGCTGCAGATCTGTTTTGAGACCACTGGCATTTTTGGACTCTCTTTTGTGACATGGAATGGGGGTGTAATTTCTATGACTATTCTGCAACATATCTGTTTATAACATTTTGTAATTTTCTGTAATTATTCTGTAATTTTTCTCATCTGATATGTGGTCTAACTAAAAGGGCTATGAAAAGATGGGTCGCTATAAGGGAGGAGTAGTTAACATATGGAGAGCTTGCTGATATACAGAAAGGTGGTAGCATGGGCACTGGACAGTAGTGGATCCGGAGGGCTAGACGCCATCCCTGAGCAGCAAAGACTTGTTTTGTTAAAAAAACCTTATTGTACATGTCACTCAGTTCAAGAAAAAGAAAAAAAAAAGCAAGTGGTTGACAACTGTAGATCCTTATATGTTACACCTATTTCCCATTAAGAAATGATTTTTCATATAACCTGCTACTTCAGGCTAGAGTGCCTTGTAAAAGCAGAGTTATTTCCTGCAGCTGCATTATGGATGTTGAAAATTTTGTGGTTCTGTGACTGCCAGTCCCATTAGAGGCTCTGTAGAGATCAATAATTGGTATGACAAATAGTGTTTTCATGCTGGAAAACAGATGGTTCGTAGGCAATTAAAAAATAAAAAAGCTTTTTAGAAATTGGAAAAGATTTCTATATACATACATTAATTCATTTAACTCTGTTAAGATTTGAGTTGTAAACTCTTATCTGTGTGTGCTCTTTAGTAAATATTCTTGTTTTCTTCTTTCTACCTTCCATGTTATTGGGTTGAAGCACTTTTCTGACCAGTGTCCTTCCAGCAAGGCTTTGTAGCAAACTTCCATTTCTATGTTAAGGTAATCAGTACGTCGGAAGGATTTATGACTGAAAGATGAATTTCAGGAGTCAGTGGACTTCCTGTGTGTTATGTTCTGCTCTGAATAAAATAACACTTACCAGTATGAAGGGATTAGGTATTGTTCCAGAATGGGGTGTTTCAGCAATTGATTACAGGAGTTGGGTTGGGATTCCAGTTCTTGCTTCAGTGTCTCTTTGGATTTTATTAAATTGTGGTGTAATACAAGGCACTGGAACAAGGAAGATAGATGGGTCTGTGCTATCATGTGAGTGATTTGCTTAGTCCTATTTAGCCCTTACACCAGAGCCCAGTACGTGTTTAGTGATTACATGTATGTCAGAGCTATTTTCAAGAGGATTAAGAACATCTCTGTGGTTTGAGGGAGAAAATGTGGGTCTGAACCTCCCACAGAGTTGCCCAGAGGAGGGTGTAGGGCCTCCTTCCTTGAGATGCTCAAAATTTAACAGGACAAGACCCTAGGCAAGCTGACTTATCCTTGAAGTTAGCCCTGCTGTGAGGAGGAGATTGGGTTAAGCAAAAGCATGAATTATGCGGTGTTTTTATAATTTCATAATAATTTCATAAATCTCATAAACACCTCTGAGGTTGGGAATCCCCTCCATAGGAACTAAAATCCTCCCAGCATTCGTGTTTGCAGACTACTAATTCAAGTCTGGATGCTATTCTGATATTCCTGGGACCAAATACAAAACTTCTTTAGTGTGTCCCAAATGCTTGAACATGGAACTTTTAGCCAAGAAAACAATACTTATGTCCTTTCCCACCATTTCAGGGGAATGGGTTGTATGACTAAAAGGAAATCTTGTAGCACATGGGCATATTTTAAAAATTAAATGGATTTATGAAAAAAAGAAGAGTTAGGACACCCAGAAAAAATAAAGCGCTGGGGCAAAGCAAGCCATTATGAAATCCTTCACTAAAAGTATTCCTTTGAAGTTAATTTTTATGGAAATGTTGGTTAAATTTGCATGTTCTTCCACAGAGGTAGGAGACGATTTTATGTTAGTTACTGAACAGGTCATTAATATTCAGTGCCAAAGTCATTTTTGCAGAAAGTAATGTAATTACATGCTGTCCAGAGAGGAAAAGTGAGTCTGTAGTGCACATGCCGAGAAATGCGTGTGTTTATCAAGATGTCAGGTGTTCGGCGCTGAGAATCCGTCATCCTGAGAATGTTCTATTCTAGTGCATTTTAATGAGCACTGCTGAAGCTGTGAATGGTCTGTCAGCACTTTTATTAGGCATCTTATTATTAGGGAGTTTATAGCTTGGTTTTAAAACCTTGCTGGAGGCTAAAACTAGTTAAATAATATTTTCAGAGCAATGTTTTGTGCCAAATTTAATTCAGATAGCTTTAGGCATTTTTCCAGGTTTGTATCAGAAGGCAATATTCAAGTTCTGATCGAAATCTTTTGAAGTAGGGCAAGGCAAAATACAAATGGCCTGGACCTGCAGCTTTGCTCATAGTAGACAGTAAGACAGTCTAGTACTGTAGAATGTATGCTTCATGTAATAGCTATATACAGTGGCTGTAGCGGTGGGACTCAGTGTTTCAGGGTGGAAGATAAAGTCCTTATTGAAACAGAATCCTGTTTTGCCTGAGTAGGGTCTTCAGATCTGGAGCTACCCTGAGGCTGGCTGTGAAAACTGTAAATGACTGATAGAAATAGATGACAGTATTTAAAACGAAAACTATTAATTTAAAATGCTACAGAAAAGTCATGTTACTTTTCCTGTGCTGTACCCAGTGAATAGCTCAGCAGAGCAATGAACTTGCAGGGCGCTCTGTTTTCTCTTTGTTCATTGAACAAATGCTCTCATTTCATACATCAGCAATCACAGTTTGCTACAGCTGTTCTCCCAAGTCAAGGCATATACTTTTCAGGGGGAGGTGACAAAAAGTAGTACATCATTGTATTGTCACTTCAAGACCTTGGACATGGAAGTGTATTACTCTTTATCTTTACAAAGATTGTTGACAGGGAAGTTGCATAAACCTGTAGCTAAAGAATCTAAGCTTAAAAAAAATAAAGTATAATAAGTTCTGTGAAAACCTACTGAGTGCCTGTTTTATTTCAGTACAACACGAAGGGGGCCGATTGCCACATGCAGTACACGTTACTTTGGTAATTCTCACATGTTACTTCGGTAATTCTCACAAAGTCTTTCATCAGCTGCCAGTCACAGGCAAGTTCCTGAGGGTGAAAAATTTTCCCATGTTCTTGTCAGTAGTGCTATGTCTGGAGAAACTTTTCTGAACTGATCAGCAATGCCTACTTGAACAAGCGTGCTGAGGAAATCTCTGTTTGTTTGGACAAAAAAGCTTTGTCGTGTAGCACCGTCACTCTGACCACAAGTCCCAGACTGTATAGTCTATTGGACGTTAATGGACACAGCTGTGTAGTAAGTGGAAGCTAAATGTGGACAGATTTTCTGAACTCAGTGTTTTTTATTTTCATAAGATTTGGTCCCTTAATGCATGGAATTCAAGGAAGAATGTCAGAGCCAAAGGAGTTCCTCCTTTTTCATTTGCCTTTCTTCTTCATTGCTGCAGCTGTGTACCGGCTGAGGCAGCTGATACGTACCGATCTAACGCAAACCAGATACATGAGTCACCTTGCAAATAGTTTCAGGCAGCTTCTGTTGGAATCCAACTTCTGTGAAACAGGAATTATATAAAAATCCAACTACTGCAATTTTCTACCAAAAGGTAATTTGTAAGTTTTTACAGGTTAGATAATTGGTTTTTAAATTATTTGGTTCTTTCTTCTCTGCTAAAATTAGAAAGATGATGCCAAAATCTTGAGAAGCTCTCTGAAGTAAAGCAATTGGCACATTTTAAAATATACTTTTCCCTCTGCCCTGCTAAAAATCCAAGGCAGCTGCACTTGCAGTGTGTGCTTCAAGGTATTCATGCACTGTAAATCTAAGGTATGGTAGCTGAATTGCATGGATTGCAGGAGTTTCATCTAAAAGATGAAGAGTTTTTACACTATATTGATATGTGGAAACAGGGAAATTTTTTTTGTACTGCAGAATTTAATTATTTTCAGTACTTTTTTCATGTAGGGTTATTTCTAGAGAAGAGACAGTTCTAAAATTTGTTTTGTTGACTGTCTTTGCAGAAGTGCCATGCATAAAGTGAGCTGCTGCTTTTTTCTGTACATATTTATGGTTTCACTTAAATATCTAACAAAGCAAATATGAAGATAACAGAGACAAAGCTAGACTCACTCCACAAACTTCAGGTACAAACAACTAGAGATTAAAGATACTTGCATCACAGGATGTAATTTAGTGTACAGCATTAACTGAGGCTTTTATAAAGTTCAAACCCTGACTCAACATGGGGTTTCTCATCAACTGCTGAAGCTCGAAGAGGTTTTGGCCTGGGCTTTTTACTGAAAGTGATCTCTGTAGTGTTTATAAGTAGACAAGATTTTGCCTGAGCTGTTGAGGTAAGTGATGCTGATCTAATAAGTGTGTCTTTCTAAACATGAGCATTGAGTACCTCTAATTCTTCTAAGCAACCTTCACATGTGGCAGTGTGTGCTGCAGCTTTGTGGAAGCTGATTGTCTCTCCAGCTGCTGATTAAACAGAGTATACAAAGTCCAGGTTTCTCTCTGAAGAGCCACTAATTTATCTCTTTTCTCTACCTGGAAAACAGTTTTTCAAACTTGAGGAAATACTGTTATTTTTTAACACTTTCCTGTCTTTGAAGGAAACTGGCCAACAGTTTTGAAACTGTAGGGGCTGGAAGAGGGAGGCTGGAGTACAGGGTGGTCACATTATCTTTGCTTCCTTTGACCATCAGGCTAAAAATGGGCAGGGATACCTATACTAACACTGAGTTTGATTATATATTTCAAAGCCCAACTTTATGTGGAAGTACTTTGATGAATTTTTAAACAGTTTCACAGAAATTCAGGAAAAGCATTTGTACTGTCAGTTACTTCAAAAAAGTAGTTCTTAATTAGTGCCTCGTACTTTTTCTTTAATTAATTGTTCTTACTGGTTGTACTGTAAATCCAAATGCTATCTTTTCATAATTACATACCTCCTTGTTTCAGACATGATGACTGAATCTAAGAAAATTAAATTAGATGTTTAAAGAATGTGTATATTCATAGAGGATGTATACATCCAGTTAAATGCTTTAGTCTTGATGTAAAAGTCACTGAGATAAAATAAATTTTGCTGTTTAAAATAAATTATTGAGGCATAGGCTGAATACCTTATTTACATCATTGCAGGTCCTTACCATGTCTTTCTCACTTTTATGAAACAACTTCTGTGCCTGAGAGAAATTCTTCAGGTGGGGTCATGTGAGGAGAAAGGTAAAAATGACATTCTGTTCAATGTATACCCCAGTGGCTGCTAAGGACAGTTAGTCAAATCAAATCTGAAAAAAAATCAATGAGAATACTTAAAAAAAAAAAAAAGTTGCCAAAGAGAGGCTTTGTGTAAGTGCTGGTTAGACTATGAGAAATGGGAAGAGGAGACAGTGGTTGATGAATAAAACGCAAGTTTTCCTACTTTCAGATTATGACAGTTCTGCTAATATCTATGCTGCCTGTTTAAAGGGTAAAGGATTCATCTGTAGTTCTAAACTTGTAGTATTCTTTATTGTTAGCTTATGTTTAACCTTTAATACCTGTAGTTATACAAGTATACACTTTGCTGTTAGTCTGAAATATGTCTATGCTGCCAAAGTATTGTTAAATAAGCCCTGTAAAAAGTTATGATTAGACTCTTTTCATAGTTCAAAAGCAGAAAGAGCCATTAGGTTTACCCAGTGTGACTTTTTACATATCACAGTCCATTACATTTCATCCAGATACCCCATCTTACAGATTCAGGTTTCAGTAAACAAGTAAATTAAGCCAATTAATCTGGGAGATTTTACTTTGTACAACACACTGAATAGCAGGGATCAAGATGCGTTTACTGTCAAGTATCTGCAGCAGCCAAAAAATGGAGATATGCCTAAGTGATATCAATTGCCTTTTGTAGTGTATTTCTGTTACATTCCCATTTCTCCTTAGCCTAGGCTCTTTATTAAAGAGGGTACCTGACAGCTGGAACTATTCTTATATTTTTGTTATGAGTACAGATGTCTTGAAACAATAATGAAAGTCTCCAAAGGGAAGAATAGTAATGATTTTTTGACTCTTTTTACTGGTCTTATGGCTTGTAGTCTGTGCTTGTCCCTTCAATTTTTTAATAAAAAAAATTTTAAATTTCTTTTAACTAGTTCTATACCACTTTTTTTGTAACTTACTTCTTTTGCAGGTCTTTAACACAATTGCAACTGGCATTTTCTCTTTTACTTGTGTTTACTTTGAGTAAGATGGCGTTATAGTACTTAGCTGCGTTCTTTTTGTCTCAAATTCCTCTCATTCTTCCAGTTTCCCTGACAACTTTCAAAGAAATATTCCATGGTAAAGGGTTTTCTGAGCTTAATTATGAGGTATTGCTCTTAGAGGAAAAAAAGCAAACTCTCCAAAAAGAGAAAATAAGAATGCTAAAAATGACTGCAAAATACATCTTAAACTTTTCCTAACTGGTAAAAGGGACTATCTGTTGTAGTGGCCATGCCACTGAAACAATGCAGTACTGTGAAGGGAGGGTGCAGCATGTGACCATCCACTGTAATCATAAGGGAGAAGATCATCAGGAGAAAAGAAACGTGCCTCAAGCTGCACGTTTACATTCAAATCTACATTTGATTGAGGTTTGTTGACAATAAGAAGACCCTTTGTTCAATCTTGGTTTTAAGATTTAAAATTTCATAAGTTTTTCTTCCTAATAGTTAAATAAAATTACAACATGCTGATATTTGTTGTTCCTGAGCGGAAGGATCATCTTTGTGTCAGCAGAGCAAGCACGTTGAGAGAAAACAGTAAAAGTCAAATAATTGGATTTATGAGACAGTTAACTTGTCCATTTCTGCTGCTCTGTGCATGCCCGTTGTTTGAGATGGTCTAATTCATGGGTTACACCAACCTCACATCTCCCTGAGCTAGTCTCTGTTTTAGGGAGAAAGGGGAATGGGGTGATAATACAATCCATCGCTGTGGCATCGTATGCTTCATATTTCAGGAACTATCTATGTAATATGAACAGTGCTAACCTTAGTAAATAGCAGGTATCGAGTCATTCACTGCATAATAACAGACAATAATTTATTTTGACCAATTTTTTTACTGGCTCTCTAGTAGGATGTTCTCAGTTTTGTGCATACTGGATGAAATTTTGGAATGTGAAAGTCTCTTAAACTACCTTAGGTTCATGACTTTAAATACTTTTAATTTTTAAAGACTTTACTTTTACCAACTGACAGATAGCTTTACAATTTACAAAAATAGAACACACCATGAGGAAACACTAAAGGGTTTATTTTTTATGTTAAAGATAAGTCCAATTATAATTTTTTTGAATTACAGCAAGCACTTTACAGAAAACTAATTTGCGAAAATAGAGAAAAATATGCACATCAAGGGATATATTTTACATATCAGTATAGCAAGTAGATGTGTATACCATCACTGCATCTATTCTCTTTAGCCGTATGTTTTTATGTCCCCATTCTGTCAGTCTGCAGTTTTAAACAAACAGTTCCAAATGTCACTGATATTTTTGCTTAAAAGACAGAATCTGTAACCCTTCAGATATGATATTAATAGCTGCAGCAGTTTGCTATACACAATATTTCAGCATTTTCCTTATACACACATTTTAGGAACACTAAAGCTGTTAATCCTTAACCTTTCTTTTCTTACTAAAAGGCATTGTTAAATTAAATGATGCATTATTAATAAGCATTGTTTAAAATGGAATCTAGCAAAGATAATGCTATATATAATCTGTTACAAAGAATAAACTACACTTAATTTCTCTGTCCACCTGTTCTGGTACTATACTGCTTCCCTGTTTATCATTCACATGATTGATTATTTTAGCTTGATTTTTGACTCTCTGTTTGCTTATTCCTTTGCCTATGTATGCACATGCAAATATGGATCCTGCACTGTTGCAGTCAAAAGGCAGTATTAGTTTTATTTCCCATTACTATTCTAAATACCTGCCTAGCTAGGTTTCTTAGTTTTCCCCTGGCTTGGGGTAAAAAGGAGAGGAGTCTTGAATGAGGTGGGAGTGGGCTATGGCAAAGGGAGCTGTTGCTTTTGTTTTTTTTTATTGAAGCACCAACTCATGAAGCATGCAAGGGTGTGTATCAATAACTTCCAAGACCAGTGTTATGCCTGAGGGCACATTTAACTCGAGACCCATCCATTATGTCTCATGGCAGTTAACATATCTACTTCTTCCCTCTGATTTCAGTAGAGAGAGACTTCAATATATGCATAGAGCAAATCCTTCCATCTGCATGTGCAGGTTCTCTGATTCTTACTGATTTTATTAATGTTCCTGAGTGGAGGAGTTGGCTATAATGTCTGGATGAGATCCTTAGCTGTATTTTCAAGTTAGACTGACAGCTTCTGAGGTGAAAATCTTCAGCTGTAAGCTAAATGCAGTTTAAAGCATCAAAGACCAAACAAAAGAGCTGACCATTTATTTTTACAACTATAATTATTTTTATTTCATAAAGAAATCCAGTAGGTATCTTTAATTTTCAATACATATATTAAAACATAAAAATCAAGAAAGGTTATCATATGCAAAGATGCTTTTCCAATCTCCTATAGTTTGCAGGGGTTATTCTGAGGAAGGAATGCAGTGTAAACTTTCCCTGTTCGTGTAGTATTGCCTGGGTCTTTTTTAGCCACTGATGGACCTTTGTGGTGCCAAGCCAAAGGGATCTTTTTCCACTTTATGTTCTGGTTTGGACACAAATGCTTTATCATTATATTGGTACGTTAATATGGCAGTCATTAGAGCATGCCATATGTGTATATCTAGATGTTATGAGTTTTACATCTACTTTCTTCTCTTTATGTTATTAAAACATTGGCATGCATGATTATCTTTTAGCTTACTTTCTTTCAAAAGAGGAATACTCCCTAGTGAGACTGGAACCGAAGGGGAACTACTTGGAACAATAGCAATTTATGCAGCCTCATGGGAATTTATAGTTGGCCTTAACTTTAGTCATCTTGTAAAATGATTGGTTTCATATGACAGTAGCATGTGCAGTATCATCTGCTGATACATTTGGCGTACAAATTTATACATTGAATACTCCTATGTATTTTGTAGACTGGTCTGGGCACATAAAGAAGTTGCTCAATGCTGCAATTTCTTCTGGATTACAGAGCTCCCAACAGCTACCAGTTTTGCACCTGAGATGGGCAAGTGTTCTCAGTTTTGAAAAGTTTATTCACCTGGACGTTAACGTACATGTTCAGTTCTGATTTTCAAGAATATATACTATGGCTTGCATCTTTTGGACTCAGTCAGTGACCATTGCACATAAACAGGAGATCCAAGATGTTGTAAAGTTTATCTTGTAAATGAAGCTCACAGATGCCTTTGTGGAGATACAGAAGAAAAGCATTTTAAAAAAAAAAAAAATCTTAAAAAAACCCCCCAAACATGAAAACATTGTTTGTAAAGCTTTTGTTCTTTTTTTTTTTTTTGAAAGAACACAACATATGCTTTGACAGCTTTCACATAGCTGCCTATGTGTGTGTATGCTTTGAAAAGGTACCAAAGAAAATTACATAGCTAAAATATGATAAAAAGAATTTTCTTTTTAATATTTAAATGTTTAGTGGAAATCTAAGATGTATCACTGTACTCCTTGACTCTTTCCTCTAATATATAGTTCTGAATCCACATTATACAGATTATCTTTCAGAAACATTTATAAATAGATCAGTGCTTGACGATGTGGTGTGATTCAGCCTTTACCTTATCTTCAGAGCTGTGGCTGGAGGTAATTGATAATATGAGTGCGTGGCTACAGCAGTGGGCTAACACCACCAGCATTTCACGTATGTAGAGCTGCAGCGAGTGTGTCACTCCTGTGCTAGCCCTCACATGCAGCACCCCGCTGGTGGTGCTCCAGGGAAGGGCAGTGGGTACGTGACTTGTCTGCTGTGCTCCCGTCTGAAAAACTGGAATAGATCTGCTGGTGAGAACAGCATGATTGGCTCAATACTGGGGGATATCTGAAGGCACTCTGAATCAATTGCTACATTCTGGGTACTGGCTTAGTTGATTGTCTAGTGATGAGTCTGATTTGAATGCATTACACTTCAAAATAGGTTACTAAATAGCTCCATGTTTTTGGGAAGCTGTTAGGAATCTGTCTCTGTACTAATGTTTAAATTTAAAATTAATTAACTTACTAGTGTTCAGGATAATACATTTCTGCCTCCTGATTTCTAAAGAAGTCTTTTCACATGCTTGTGTAATGTCTAGCCATAGTTGCAGATATTATCCATAAGTAAACACAGGAGAACAAATTATTGTGTTTGTATTAGGCTCTAGTTTGGAAATTTTTCTTCTTGCCATCACATCATAGACTCTGGAGCTGAACAGGAATTTTCTGTTTTGACTGGAAGACATTGATTTGTTTGAAATAAAAAACCCATTTGGTACACCTGCAGCCATTAATTCTTGTAATGTAGAATTTTAGATCAAAATAACAGAGGGAATCATACTACATTCCCTTACCCCACCAAACTTACAGTAGGCTAAGGGCTAATTGGTTCACTGAGATTTGGCTGTTCCAGTACAAGAGCCTGTTTCTTCCTATTCTAAGCATGAATTTAAGCTCTTAAACCTCAGTTTCCTGAGTGCACTAAATAAAATTATCTCAGCTTTGAGAATGTGGGTGGTCATTCTCTTAAACTGCTTTTGGCTAAAACCCTTAAAAGTATCAACTTGGCTTTAATGTAACATCTCAGATGTTTGCATAAGGGAGGAAAACTATTTCCCTTTCTATCTCATTGTGAGTGTTTCTGTATCATATCTAGCAGCATTTTGCTCTTGATGTCCAGCTGTTGTTGTTTTTAAAGAGGAAACTTTGTAGTCAATAATTTGACATTGGGCTTTTTTAAAGTAAATTACATGATCGTTGTAGCTCTAATCTGTTCTATTTCTGTCAATCAATTCCTTTGATTAAATGGCAAATTATTTTCTTTTGTACTAAGCCATACTTAGTACTTCCATTTTGTACTTCCATATTTTCTTTTGGAATCTCTTGGTGCAATAATTAAAGATCTGGGTTTGTTTGGTTTTTTTTTTTTTTTTCTTTTTGCCTTCTCTGAGTTTTATTCCTCTACTGATTTTTGATCAGGAGTATGCTTTTGAATTTCCTGGTTGGCCCCACTCATCTGAATTTTGGTTCATAATATGAAGCAGTCTCAGAGTGCTTGACCTGGATACTGTTGGATGAAACTGACTGCAAAATACATTCTATGAACAAGTCTAATGCACTCCAACCAGTTGCTGGACGTTCAGCCCCCAGGACCAGACCCCAGCTTGTCCAAAGTGAAAGTCTCAAAACACATGTGAAGTGGACATCACATCCTCAGCACTAATTCTTTTGCTCTGCAGTTCTGCTCCACTTTGTTTTTTACTACTTGCCAGTTATGGTATAGCTGTAGACAGACATTGAGTATGTTGCATCCTCTTATGTTTTCTTACTTTCTGGAAGCTAATCTGTCCTTTAATGACCTTTTTTCCCTTTTCAGTATCTGTACTGTGCAGGCAATTGGTCATTTACTGTACAGTCTGTCAATGATTAATACTTGGCTAGAATGACAGTGGATTTTATATACATTTTTCTGTACATGGTATAAAATACATAAGTGATTAAAAGAAATCTTGAGGGGCAATGCCATTTAAAATTCCATAAAACAACCTAGGAAAACACAAAGTCCAGCACCGATTTTTCACTTTGAGATGGTGCTGAGACATCAGGTTCCTGAGAATGTCCTCCACTTCATTAATTGTCTTGATACTTTCAGTAAATTGTTTGTCTCTCCTAAATTCTGATGTGGGTTTATATTATTTAATTCTTACAATTCTTTATCCCTGATTCTTCCCCTTGGGGAGATTTATTATAAGCTTACTCTAAAGAATAATGAGTGCCACACACCCAAGCATGTTCCAAAGCCCTCTGAAGCCAGAGGGGGAATTTACTTTCAATTTTAAGGAGTATTGGACCATATTGCATTTATTTATCTATCATATTTTAAATTTACAGTTCACAGTTATTGCTTATGTTACAATCCTCAGGTATCTATGCTTATCACCCAGAAGCCTATGACAAATTACATTGAAGTTATTCCACAGAAATATGTTTTACAGTGAGGCTCAGAATTCCCATTTTCAGTTTAAATACACTGGACTATTTTGTGAAAATGATTTTGCCTTAAACATTTTATTAAAAAAACCACACTGTAATCATTAACAGAGCCTGATGGGAAAAGTGATAGTGTATCATGAGTCTTTGTTTTTAAAGGTGGTTTGAAATGTATATAAGATGTGAATTTGGGCTTTCTTGATGGTTATAATTATTTATCTTGGTTCGTTTGAGTTTAAACCTTCAGCTGATATTACAGACTCACTTTCTTAGGTTCAATACCTGCACATATGGAGAGAGAGCCTCCCATCCCATCTTTGTAGATAAGATTGGAAAAAAGAGAGAAAAATTTTACATCTTTCTGATATGAAATAAAGCACAAAGCTTGCATTCTTGATCAAAAGTTACACAGAAAGCCTTGTAGGAAGAGTATTATTGAACTTATATGTTCAGTACAGACCCATGGAAAGGTGGTATTTTTATGAGTGCCTAAATCTCTTTGGTGATGGTTATTCCACAGTTCTGGAGATCTTGATACAGTACTCATTGCTTACGCATATTTCCCATCAAATGTGTTGTTTCTGTTCTTGAAATATAAATTCTATTTGCATATGCAATGAAGTAAAACTTTGAAATATTTGTAACCACTTAGCATTTTATAAAACAGATAAACAACCTATGTTATGCCTATGAACTGTTCCTTAGCATGCCATAGTGTACCATCCAAACACTGAAAATTCAAAGCATACACTAGGAGTTCAACTACCTGGTAATGCATCCAAGAGGTGAAATTCTTTCTGAAATGAAAATTGTACGAAAATGTATTGACACCAGTGAAGAAAGTATTACTATGATTCCTTCTCAAAATTCTGTGGTTTTGAGATTTAATATTCAGTTTAGGAATGATTTATCCTAGCCATTTAAGTCCAGCCATCAGCATTAAACATATTTAAGCCTGGTTCTTAGCATACCTACTCTATCTTTCTTGCCAGCATTGAATAACAGTGTAAGACTTCATTCTAAACAAACAACAACTGTCTGCCTTCCTTATTGCTAAGACATATTACTGAATTGTTATTTCCTTGCTTTCAAGTAAAAATGTCTATAGCCTCTTTGTAAACCATCTTCCTTTAAGTTTCTATAAATTTACTGTAGTAAAGAGGTATTACACATCCATAGTAATGTTTTAAAAACAGGTTTTCTACTTCCACAGTATTTGTAGTTCAGCTTATAACAATAATGCATGATGCGAGGAAAATGGAAGAGTAACAAGATAAAATGTAGTTCAATTGTAAACAAATAATTCTGATGGGTCTATTCCTTTGTTTTAGTTTTTCCTATTTCGTTAATGGAAGCATAATATTTATAACAATCAGTACGAAAGAAGGAGTCTTAATACAAAGCACAAAGTTTTTGTTAGTGGAAAGAAGTAATTTCAAAAATAATGGAATCAATCTACTTGCAACTAATCCAAGATGTCATCAGTCATAAAGTTCCACCCACATGTATGCTTATAAATGTTGTGTTCTCAAGTTAACAAGCTACATGGCAATGAGTCTTTGATACTTGCAGTGCAGCTGCTTAAGCCTTTGTTATGTTTATGGATGTTCCAGATTAAACCCTATTATAAAAATATATAATAAATTAGTTAGGTTTCAGTTAAGTTTCTATTTTACTTTATATATGAAATGTCAAATCTCTGAAAATTTAAGGTTTAATATGCAAGTAAAAAAACCAATATAACTAAAGTGTTAGTGACCTTTGTTTTCAGGTCACTAACTGTTTCCTTCTGTCTTAGAGTTCAGTGGAGCTAACAGAAATGAGAAACAACCTCAGACTATATTAGCTCTTCAGGCTTCACAATTCACTCCTAATCCTCCTCTTTGACCACTCCAGGTAACTGCCACCTTCTGTCATTTTACTTTCAGAAATGTTTCTAGAATGTCTATAAGAAGCTGCTTAGCTTTTCTGCTTTTTAGGATTTAGTTTTTTTGGAAAGACTTTAGGATTTAACTGCGATAGTTTCTTAGTTGAATGCCCACACTTGAAAACATATGATGTTTGCTTACTGCCATACAAATGTCAAAGATGACACTGACAGAAGTTAGCTTATTTATTAGTATATCAAAAACACTGATCTTTAGACACACAAAATACTGTCCTAGTTTTATCTAAGTAGCCAATTTTCAAATTTGAAAAGCCCTATTCAATTTGGTGTCTGCTTTCACTCTCATTGATTTACTGGTATTTGTTCAGAATCGCTTGTAAACTAATGGCTTTATTTCTCAAACACATGTTTTTATCAATAGTTTGCCTGCATCTGAGAAGTCTCTTTCCTGGATCTATTTCATGTCCATTTGGTTTTATAGGCATTCCTCTCAAGATCTCATGAAATCTCCTTTGATATTTTCTTAAGCATTTGTAGGTGTCTGTTTTACAACTAATTTCCTCAAGCTTTCCTATTTAAAAAATAAAAAGGAAAAGAAAAAATTAAATCATATGGGTGAGTATATGAAGTACACAGGTGATACATAAAATCAAACCCTCTCAATTACTTTTATTCTAAGATACAAAAGAAGTAATGATGCTAAAAGGTACTTTTTTGAGGGCAAGGAAGGGGGGGCATATTTTCCTCTGTACCTGACTGAAAAAGGCTGGAAGGTTAAGTGGGCTCACTCAAGGAGAATAAATCCCTCTCCATGGGGTAGGTGCTGACTTTTCAATGAGATTTCAGAAGCATTTTTTGGAAAACACAAAACCGTTCTGTTCTCCTTCCTGAAGTACTATTTTCATGTGACATATTTTCACTTTAGTATATAGGAAATTATGTACCAAAAGAGAAGAAATGGCTTCTTGCTTACTATACAATGTATTAAGGAGGCCTGAAGTGTCGAGAAAGTTTTAGAGCTCACTTTTGTTGTTATTTACAGTAGGGGTAAAGTTCAAGGAGTGTAGCAGCTTGATAGCTGAAGCAGTACTACCCAAATTAGTAGAGAGATAAGCTTTTGGGAAGAAGAGTAATTTTACTGTTTAAAATCCTTTAATTGGTTTCAACATGCATCATTTTTCAGAAGGATTATATTTGCTCAAGATCTAGTATACCCTTTCTTCATTTAGTATTTAACAAGTACATTTGATAACTTCCAATAAGACGTGGAAGCAAAGCAAAGAAACTAAAAATCTTTACTGTTTCAGTCTTTTGTTGTTGGCTAATATGTTTTATTTGGACTGGGCTCAAACTGTGAAATCTTTTGATCTGTTTTAGACATTGATGTGTGTTTTAGACATTGATTTCTAGTGGTTTTCTAATGTTTTTATGTATTTGAAAGTGGATTAGAATAGCAACTAAAAGGAAATTGCCTCTATTTTCCAGTCTTTTCTCAAATCTTTGTTATGATTGCTGTAGATTTCAAGAACATATAGTCAGAATTTTTATTAATCGGTGATCTTTAAAGGAATGTAGTTAGAGATTAATTACACAGAAGTAAAGTGCAAAAACAATGTAGTGCCCTAATGAATTTTCCTGACTGATAGTTGACTGTTATGAATAATCTAATTAAATCTTCTATATTGGCTCATTGTGTTGCATTAAAAGAAATCATACATTTGTTTTTTGGAGGTTTTGTTTGTTTCTCAAATTGAAATAAAAACTATACAGACACATGGCACTCCAACATTTCAACAAGTTACATCCTGTGATATATAGAAGTTTTGGAATAAACTGTAGCAAAAGTTCTGCAGGATTACAATTGAGTATAGAATTGTAGAATCGTTTAGATTGGAAAAGACCTTTAAGGTAATCAAGTCCAACGGTTAACCTAGCACTGCCCAGTCCACCACTAAACCATGTCCCTGAGTATCATGTCTACATGTCTTTAAATACTTTCAGGGATGGCGACTCAACCACTTCCCTGGGCAGCCTGTTCCAGTGCTTGACAACCCTTTCAGTGAAGACATTTTTCCTAATATCCAATCTGAACCTCCCCTGGCACAACTTGAGGGTGTTTCCTCTTGACCTATCACTTGTTACTTGGGTAGATACAGAAAATTTCAAAATGTAGAAATACAGATTTGCTAATGCATGAAACCCTCCAATTGATATTTCTAGCAGCTTCTCTGGAAATGAGGTCTAGCTTTATTTAGTTTTTCAAAGGGACTTCTGTCAAAACTACAATTTTATGTAGAAAATTTGTGCTTTTTTTTTCTGGTGCTTTTGGGTGGAAAAATCTCACTGCAAAAGCTTCATTTATTTGAAAATATTATTTATCATCAAAGCCTTTTTTTGCTGGATGCTAAAATGTACCATGGAAAGCACACATGCATTTTTAAAGGGAGTAATTAATCAGGCCATCTCACCTTTGTTCTCTTACTTGCTCCCTTCAAATAGCTGTCTGCTCCCTAACCTCCATCTCAGTTGACTGAAAAACTGTCGTGTTCAACGCTGTCATCAATGAGCTCTCTCTCACTAGACATTATTCACATATCTTTCTTTTTCAACATCTTCCTTCCTTCCTTCCTTTCTTTCTTTCTCTTTCTTTCTTTCTTTTTTTCTTTCTTTCTTTCTTTCTTTCTTTCTTTCTTTCTTTCTTTCTTTCTTTCTTTCTTTCTTTTCTTGTGTGTTTCTTCTTGTCTTTTCCTTGGTGATTGCTTTTATGAATAAGTGAATTTACTTTTTTGCATTTCTTCTTGGTGACTGTTAGAAATTGTTGTCTGTCATCAGACAACATCAGACTTTAAATATTTAAAAACCATAAAATGCTTTTGGTGTAATTGTGAAATATTAGCTAAAAGTAAATCTATAGGTTTCCCATATTACCACTGTGTAATGAATTATAAAAGTTGCTTGTTCCTTGTGTGAGGAACAGCCAGACAAACTCAGTATGTTGCCCTCTTTAAAGGCAAATGATAGAAAATAATAGTTATTCAGCTCTGCTAAAATCCACAAAAAAATTTTGGAAAGCTGTGTACCAGGTTAATTTGTGTCAAGGGATGACAACTGAAAGACATCATTTTACAGGACGTCTTGCACATGTTATGTTTGAAATTTATAGATTCTATGGAGGTATTTTGGAGGTTGGAATGAGGGAAGAAGTAGGCATAAAAATAAAACATTTTTAGCAGTTTCCAGTATATTGCTCTAGTCACTATTTGCTTTATTTATGAGCCTATCAGACCCAAGTGCATACTCACTCTTACCTGTGACAAACTGGCAAGTGGGATATAAAAATGAAAGATTTTTTCCCTTAGCTAGTGGCTAAGGAACCATTGATCTTCCCTAAACTAACATTAATCTTAGAAAGGCAGGAAGAGGCTTGTAGGTCTTTCATGGAGGTTGAAGGCGGTAAATTGGAAAACAAAAAAAGATCCTTTTGTCCATATTCCTTATTGTTAGGAATATTTTATAATACTGTGGTTGCCAGTTGATTATAACGTTTATTTCATTAAAGTTTCATGCTTGGAGCATAACTATGCACTCTTTTAAATAATTAGCTTAGTAGTCTACAGTGTAATTGATTAGAAAACTAGATGTCTTTTTGCTGCCTGTGTCACTTATAAAAACACTCTGGTGATGAACTTCTAGAAAATCCTCTGAAATATTCAATACAGCAATCTCTAGTGAGAAATTCCAAAGTAATGATAGACAGTATCTTATTTTCTTAGCAGATCGGGTAATTTAAAAGAGCACAAAAGTGTATGGAGGCAATTATTTTTTAGCTTTCTGAAATCAAAGTTGCATGGCTTGGGAGCATGATATGCGGATATTTTGGGCAGTACATTGGATGTTTTGATTGCCACGTCAATCTAAATTCCTCCTCCTGCATTTCCCAATCCTTAGTTCTGCATGAAAATTTTATATAACCTGTGATGGCTGCTTTGTTGTTGTGAAGAAGGATCTGGGTTGGTAAAACTGGATTTGGATTCCAGTTAGGATGCAATCTTTGTACCTGGGCCCTTTGTCTTAAAGAGATATTCAGAAGATGGTAATGTTTTAAAATTTATAAAATTAGTTTGTACATGGCTGATAATTCCATATAATACAGTAAACGTACAGCCTTTGCTTTTAGCACAAAAAAAGGTAGAACTTGGCAGCAGTAAATACAATAATTTTGTATGGTCTTGCCTCTACAATAAAAACAAGCTCCCTTCTCCCAGCCCCCCAGATCTGTTACGTGGACATAAACACACTTTTCAGTGTTGCAGCTTACCTTCTCTCTGATTAGTACAGTGTGCAGGGAGAAACTTCTTGTTTCTTGTGTAACTTGAGAACAATCTCTAAAGTCTCATGTTTTTCTCTGATGTAGACCAATGTAATGTCTTACTGCTATTTATCTGTTGTTATCTGTCCTCTAATGCTCAGCATAGCTCATGCCAGTGCAGGTAAAAGTGGTTATAGACCATATAGCTGTGCTCTTTCATCATTCTGGAAGCATTCATCAGCCATCTCACAGGCTATTGTCATTGTCACAAAAGGTAAAATGCTCCCGAGTAAACTCTGGACATGCTAGCTGTGTGCCAAAATGAGTGGAAAATGGCTAAGCGTGAATAAAATGCTTTTCACTGTTCATCTTTGGCCCTGCTTTTCGGCAATACATACATTTGATTGTAGATTTACCTACATTACTAAAGTCTTGCTGATCTGAAGTGTTTGAAAATGTCATTCCTGTGAAATAAAAACTGTCACCAGCTGTGGAGACTTACCTGTCTTTGTATTTTTGAGTATCGCTTAAGAATGGGATTTGGTTTCTTTTGTATGGCACGTCCTGAATCAGAGGGAGAGGGTGTCTCAACTTAAAGCAGAACTACTTCGAAGTTCTATGATGGCTGATTAAAGGGAGCCAAAATCTGAACTGTTCCTGAGTTCAGTTTTGCAAATGGAATCAAGTAGTTTTCAGAAAAGTTAAAGTTCACCAATTTACTCTGTTTTAAAGAGAGAGAAAGCAGACTTAGAACCCCATCTTTGAGTGACAGATAAAGTTTAACTTCAGGGTTGGCAAATGAATGTTACGGGTTTTTGGCTGAATCCAGTACCTCAGAAGAATATCTATGAACTATCTTTGATTTTTTTTTTCCCCACATTTGAATTTTCCATTTTCCTTATCTCTCAGACTATCCTGGTGATTAAATTGTACACCACAGTGAGTTTAAATTGTGAGTGTAGATTAAAATAATTCATTGTTTGCATGATTATACATCAAATCATTTCTGAAACAATGTCTATAATGTCTATTGTAAGATATCAAGTCTTGTAATCCTAATTATGAATGTAATATATCTAGCCATATAGTAATGACATGACTAGATAAAGAAAGAAAAGTTTATAATTATAGCATTCTTATTCAATGATGTACAGAGGGTCCAATAACCCTGGAAATGTACATATTAATAATTTCCATTGTTCATACATGAACTAAATATTTTTATGCCAGAGGAGTTAAATTCTATTGACTTACTAAGTTGGGAGGAATTTTTCAGAGTTGATAAACTTTTCTTTCAATTATGAAGAATATATAATGTTCCAAATTTGAACCTTGACCTCTGCAGAGAAAGGAAGATGTGGAGATCAGTCCAGTATGACTGAAAATATACGTGGTACTAAAACTTAATGGATCAAGACATTTATAACAGTGTGTTTTCACATATTTTATTCATATGCAGTTTTACCAAATTATTCCCATCAGCCTCTTATTTTCATTTCCCATATATGCTTTCTCAATTGATGTGAAACTGTTTGAAAAAATCTGCTAAATTATTTTTGGGAGAGAGAAGCTAAAAGAGAAAGAGAAGAGTGACAGAAGTTATGTACTTGTCTAAAGTATCAAATGACAGTCGACTGAATTAAGTGGTTGTGCTTAGTGTTCACCTTGGATGGATTTTGTAGTTTACACAGCTACGTGGTTCAAGACTATATCAATGGAGAAAGCCATAGTAAGTCTCCACAGAGAAGGAAAATATCTAGGTGAGATGCTAACTTGCTTCTTATTCCTATTAAAAATATCCATGCAGCTTACAGATCAAACATCTATCTTTTCTACAAACATTGGAGAAGCCTACGTCCTGATATTATTGTCCAACAATCTTTTGGTTGTGGTTGGAAACATCTTAGTCAACTCACTTTCATTTCTGTCCTGTACTCTGAGAACATCTCTGTGCTCTCCCTGTTCAACATATGCATCCTCCTGCTGAAACCAAGGGCCTGGTATTTTGTCTTCCCTGGTATTACTGTAAACTGTGTTTTTGTGGGGTTTTTTCACTTGGCTATTGACTTAGAGATCACCAGGGGTCCTCTTTTTTTAGTTGTTTAGTCATGGAGATTATAGAGAGTTCCTAGAAACGCATTCCCAATTGCAAGGTTTTATCTTTTATCTTTCTCACAGTTGTTTTGATGACAGTTCATCTTTCTGCCACAATTATAGTGCCTCGATGAAAAACCCGTGTTAGGTTTTTCTACAGTGCGTGAGCTGTAGCAGTGCTGGAATCCATGAAAGTGTTTCTGTTTCTTCTTCCTTTCTTCAATATGGAGCAGTGTCTCGACTCAGACTGGTTGTTGTAATGAGTGCCATTTTGTTTGGGGTGTTTTTTTGCTAGATGTTGGCTCTAAATTCTCTGTGTCTTTTTATTTCAGGTCACTTTGCTTATAGCATCTTGATTCTCAGTTGCATTAAAAATGGAAGCTCACTCCATATACCCCATTATGGACACATAGATTCCTATTTCTCCTACATATTCGAATATCTTGCGCTCCTAGCACTATTTGTTAATTAATAGGCTGTACAACAAGAGCTAAACAGCATCTCACAGAAATGCAGCGGTCAAAGAAAAATAGTCAATTACATATTCTGTCTTGTGAAAGGCTGCTCATGGCATCCTTTTGGAAGGGAAGAGAGGCAAAGTTAATTTACTGAATAATATGTTGCAAGTATGAGAGAACAGAACCAATCATTAAAATGAATTGCATCCATATAGTAATTTTAAGTGTCTTGAGATACTGTGGTAGGCAAAGCTTTACAAACAGTTATTTGTCATTATGCAGAGACACAAACATACACGGCAAAGAGTAGGCAATAACAGTGAGTGATCTTTGCCTTGAAGCAAAGAAGAGCACCTGCATGTCCATCAGCTGTTGACTTCTGGTGGGGTAATAGTATGCCAGGTGCTGAGAAAGAGCCCTGGGAATGGTTTTCTTCTCAGAAATAAAATGCTTCTTTCAGTTCCGTAGCCTGCAGTGAACATTCTAAAAGCACTGCCTGAAGAAGAGGGAGGTGTGCAATTCTGAGATGCTAATTAAGTGTTGGGCTAGGGTTAGTTTGAGGTATATAAATAACCGGCGAAAGAATTCATATATAGGTGTTGGAGAGGAAGTTTAGCATATTAAATGATAATGCAGTTTAGCAAATTTCTGTATTCAAAAAGCGAGTGCGTTCTGTGGGAGAGGGGTTTTTTTTACCACCATTTTTGTAACCTGAGGGGAGGGGGAGGAGATGGGGGAATTAGATGCTTATATTAAAATAGATCTACATTCCCCTCATAAAATCATGGTCCCTTTGGGCCAGATATTCTCTACATGTACTTGACAGCATTTCAATGCCTAAACAAACAGGAAGAGTCTGGAGAAAAGGAGGAAGCAGCACAGTATGCATCTATCAAACAAACCTGTGGCAGAGGTACTTTCCAATGACAATCACAAATTGAACATGTATAATATGATGATCCTCCCTTAATGTTAGCTTTTGGGTTTAGTACTTCTTGTGCACCATCTTCTACTTTTTGAGGAATAAAAAAAAAAGTCTGATTATTAATAGGTATAAAATATTATACTAGAATTAGAGAATGCTTAGTGTTTGGCAGTGTAAATACTCTGAAATTGTTCTGTTAGATATGTGTGAACCACGTAACATAACTGGAGTGAATTTTCATGCCACATATCAGTTTAATTCTCTCTTCGTGGACTGTAGCTGGAATTCTAGACAGATATAGCTGGTTAATTTTAAGCAAGAATTATTTTGTCTGTTTTGGAATAATGTAAATCAAGTTTTTCAAGGGGAAAAAAAGAGCTTTTTAAATGATGACTTGCAAAACTTTTCCAGATCCACTGGTGTGTCTTGGATGTGTCTGAAACAAATTTATAATAATGAGGGGAATATTTGAGATAACATATGTTGGAATTTACTAGTTGTATAGCAATGAGATCCAGAGAGGACAGAGCAGACCCTAAGGTGACTTAGGGTGAGTCTGGAAGACAAAACAGTTTTGGCTGCCTTGCTATGTGGTAGCTCTGTTCTTGTCATAGAGGAGTTGCTAAAACAATCTTGAGCTTATTGATGATCTTTAAATGGTCCAGGTCACTAGAGCTCAGCTGCTAGTCCCACTGTTTTTTTGCGTCAAGTGCATTTGGTTGCTTTTTTAACTATAAAGTGATTTTAAGGTACATTTTAAGGTATTTATTGGTGGTGGTAATTTTCCAGGCATGTTACAAATTGATACAAAGATAGATCAGGTTTCGGCCTAAACAAAACATGACATTCTTTTATCAAGACTTTAAAAATATTGAAGTCTTTAAAAATCACAGAAAGACATTCCTTTATATAATGTTGTTATTTAAAAGAAAATGAGAGGTTGTTATTAATGATTTCTTTGTAGCATTCTGTGGGACTTCTAATTGCAAAAGCTTATGCTAAACATATCCAAGAAATTCATGTAACAAACTACCCTAGCTTGTCTTGGTTTTCTGTAATATTTTTGTAGGAGATTAAATAGTAATCAAATCCCGCTTTTCTCTGTTTCAGAGAAAAAAAAAAAGATTTCTCTTCTAAACAAAGCTAAGAATTTTGAGATATTATTTTCATAGCTGTAATGACATCTAATCATGGAGATTGTACTATATGCTGTACAGACATAACAGTCTTTATTCCTAAAGACAGAGAAACTGCGAGTGAGTGGAAGAGAAATCCATTTAAGTAGGACTAATGTCACTGGGCAAGTGGAAGGATTAGAGAAGGAGACTGGATGAGAAATCTTTCTGTGTGTTACAGGGTAGAAGAAAAAATGTGGGAGAAGAAAGGGGACAGAAGCTGAGTGGAAGTGAAGGAAACAGTCAATGGCATTTAATCAATTCATGTCTGGAAGAAACATGCAAAATCCTTTGCAGGGTGATAAGTGGAGGATGCATTTGAAGAGGCAGTTTTGGAAGAGAGCTCATGGCTGTGGGAGTCAATTTAAGTTGGGAGAAGTATAGCTGCTCAGCCAGAAATACAAGAGAAACAAAGAGTGCAAATGTCTAAAGGGTGGAGCCAGCTGGACAGCAGGAACTGGGACAAAGATGCTTTGCAGCTTAACAGCAAAAGCAGCAGATATTGTTGGGGAGAGAGATTCAATGGTTGATAGATAAGATACTGGGGGCAGAAGAGTTAAAAAAAAAAAAAAAAAGGAGCACAGGAAGTGTGGAATGACACGTAAACTCATCAGGGGAGCGGAGCAGGTGGAAGGTGGCTGAAAGATACAGTGACCCAGCTCTGATGAGAAAAAGTCATGGAAAGTGACTTTGAGATGTGTGACAGTGAGAGGGAAGGAGCAAACAGGTGACACTGAAATAGCTTAGGAGCTGGTCAAAGTAGAAACAAGCAATTCAAAGTTAATTCAGAAGAGCGGTACGGTAAGAATAAGGTGAGCCTGATGCTCTGGTGAGATGACCACACAGTTGATATTTGGCAGACATGGAGATGCCAAACCTTGATGAGTACAGGGTGTGATAACCTGGGCTCAGGACTGCTCTGTCCAGGCTCTCCTGGCTTCCTGATAGCTTGAAGTACAAGTTTGATGAGCCACCACAGTCTTCCCACCCCATGGAAACTCCCATAGAGAGCAAGGATGATGGAGAGAGCTGAGTATGTAGTAGCTGACAGCAATATACAGGAAGAAGAAAGAATGAGAGCTATAGAACTTCAGAAAACATCACAAGGAGAAAAGGAAAAGGAAGAAAGAACTGAAAATGACACCAGCTTATATGGAGAACTACAGTCTGACTCCCAGGCATCCAGTAAGAGAAAATGACAATAAATGATGAATTAAATGAGAAGATAATGCATATCAATTAATGAACCCCATAATAAGAGCTGAACTTATTTTAGAAATTGTTTTTAAAGTAGATGATCTGATCTGACATGTACAGCTTTGTTTATTCAGTTATTTTGAACAGCTATCATCTAGGAAGCACAGGTGTGAATTCCATTTCTAGCTCTTTTTTATTACGAAACTAATTGTAAAGGCTTTTGAAAACTTGGCTTCCTCAACAAAGTATTTCAAGTTCTCTGTAATCATTTTGAATACAAGATTAATTAGTTTCCTGAAGTAAGACATTATATTGAATCTGATTTAATTCTGATAGCTTAATGCATGGCTTGCTTGTGAATGTTTACATGTAAGCAATTTCTCCTTGTAAAAATTCATACATAATAAAGTAGTTCTGATTTCTTTGGGCTTCTAAAGGTGGAAGTCAGCCTGATTGCAGGAATTGGGACAAAGATGCTTTGCAGCCTAACAGCAAAATCAGCAGTTATTGTGGGGAAAAGACCTTCGATGATTGAATGATTGAATTCAGTTGGGCAAAATAGCACAGCTTGCATGAGGTATGAATTTTTAGAGAGCATTAATGTTTATTAATGTCTGTCTTGCCATATGCCAACTTCTTAATTCTATTTGTGTATCACATGAGCTAATCTGTTAGTAATCCATTCAGTAGGAAAATCAAGCTACTCTTGTAAAGTCTGAGAAATCTGATAGTTTCACCATCAGAAGGATTTTCTGGAAGCACCACTGAGTGCTTCCAAATGTTGAAACGAATTCCAAAGAAGAAAATCAAATCCAAGTGCTTGTAGTTCGTTCTCCTAAAGCATTTAAGGCTATATAATCTATGCACATGTATAAGTAGAGATTTTAGTTTCAAATTTAGAATGATTAAAAAATCTCAAAAAGAAGACTAGTGCATAAATCAGTAAATCACTGAAACATATGCTTAACATAAGCATGCGTATTGTCCTTGAGGAGGTGGCACTTGGGGATGTAAGTACATGTTGAAGCCTACCCTGCATCTTTTTTTTCTTTTTTTTTTTTTTTTTTCCTAATCTGAATCTGACATTGGGTTGATAATTGGTTCTTATCACCCCAGCCAAGGTTAGGACTCCACTATGTATAATTATATCCCTATTTCTCACATGAGGTGAATGAAAGGGAAATAAAATTACTTTCCCATGTTAACGCAGGATGCATATGGACTGCAGTGTGAATTGAACACAAACTGGATGAAAGCATTTCTCGAAGAAGATGGCAGTGAAAATAACCACCAAATTATTTTTTGTGTTTTGTTTTTCCTTCAGTTATATATAAATAAAATGGGGTAGAGTGTTGGAGTAATCCACACAACTGTAAGAAAATGTTGTTCGAGTCCCAAATGTCCCAGATGGTTTCATTTACTGTTCTAAATAAAAATTAAAGCAGTTGTTAGCCCAGAATTTTCAACTTAGAAAGCTCATCTAAAAAGGAAAGGGAGAAGTGAAAAGATGGGAACTCAAGTTCAATTTCTTAGTAAATTTAGCCCAGAAAGACTCATTCAGTTTAAGAATAGCTTAGTGAGAGCTCCAAATTTATGTCTTAATAGAATACATGCAGATATGAAAAGGACACAGAAAGGGATTCTTTTTCCTACTGAAGTGTTGTTTTTATTTTCTAGTGGGAATAGTAGTAAAGATATATGTGTTGTATATCCAGATAATTTCATTATGCTTGCACTTATTGGATGCAAATGATACTATAATTGCTAAAGCAGTTTCTAAAAAGATCTTAGAAGCTGTCATATTTAAATAAGATCCTTTTATTGGCAGTCTAGTTCTAGAATAAATACTAAGTTTAGATTTATTTTTTTTTTTAGGGTGACGGGTTTTTTGTTTGAGATGTTTGCCAGAATTTTTTGGAATGTGTCTAAATCATGGTACTTGCTTTTAGTTTAACTTGTTGAATGATACTTTAAGTATAAACTAATTTGAAAAGATATTTATTATTGTTGAATATGTTGGGGTTTTTTATTAGAATGTTGTAGCCATGGTGGTTTAGGGATATCAGGTAAGGTTTGGTGCACAGAAGCAACATCTTTTGTTAGACCACTGTTAGAAGAAGCAGATAAACTTTTCCCCCTACCCAATAATGTGAACTGGCTTATTCGGCTTGTGTTCTGACTTCCTGCAGACTTTGTTTATGAAAATCTTAATCTGATGTTTCCTACAGGAATCATCTAGGTACAGGTGGTTCTTTTTATGGTACAAGATCAAAATCTTCAGCTTTGCTCCCCTTTGGTCTGGCTTCATCACGGTGTGAGTGCTCTAGTGGCACTCTGAGTTTCGGAATTACACCAGCCGTGTTGTGCCACGGAGCATCTCTGGATCAGGAGTGTGCAAAAGCATGGGAATAGAGAGTTTGATGCTAGCTTGGTGCTTTTTGCATTGTGTTGCACTGTCTGCCAAAGATATGCTATTTACTGTTTTCTTCTGTGGCTTGTGTTGGAATGAATTATTGGAGATTCTTTGCTTCTGAAATATCATCAGAGATATAGGTTCTGTTATTTCCATGACCATGATATGGCCTATGTGTGTGAAGCATATGCTGAATTTGACTTGCATTCACAGTTAATTCAAAATTAATGGCTGCCACACCTTTACCTGAAGCATAATGAGGAAATTTTTTGGAATAGATTTTAGAATTCATCATATTTTGTGTGAAGTGCTAAATATTTGATTGCAAGTTGTGTTCAAATATCTGGAATGGGAATGTTCTCTTTCAAAAGGTGTTGATTTGTAGAATAAAACCACATAATGAATTCTGCTCATTTACTGGAGAATCGCTATTCACATCAAAAAAAGTAAACTTTAAATCTACGCTTGATGCCATAGGTTCTAGAGGGGTGATGAACTGTGATATGAAGCTCTGAATAACTTGAAGTTTAACAGCTGTGAAATTGCATGAAAACACATTTATTTGCATATAAAAAATTTGAAGTCTTTGGCTGCTACCAAAAGAAATTTCTACAAAAGGCATTTAAAAAAAATAAAGGTACTCTGCAGAGACATTTATGAAGACATTGAAAGTGTTATCATATTCATTGGGCTGGATTGTCTCACTTACTGGTTACGTGATTTACCTGATAAGGATAATTGCTGGATTTTGTGTAGGAAAACCATTGAGGTTCAATAACAGAGTGTCATTTCACTGGCTTTCAAAACAACATTATGTAAATACACAGTAATGAGTTCACACCAGGAGAGAGAATTCAATGAGGTTTTTTGCCTTGATCGTATGCATTGTCTAAATTTGAACTCCAGATTTGTCGTTGACTTGACATGTTTTTGATAAACAAGTATTGGGACTTAATGAGCAAGTATGAAGGGTGTAATACCATAGGAGAAACAACGTAAGAATATCAAAATGATTCTAATGGACAGTGAAGTCTTTGCAGCATAAATTTAATGTCTTACACAAAGAATCTCTGTAGGTAGAATGATAATATTCTTTGATGATCTAAACAGTTTCTCCTCCTCAGGGATACCTAGTAAAGGAATCTTTGAAATGCTTTGTATCAACCTTTTTTCATATCCCTTGTCAGTTTTAGATGGTTCTTTTCTGTTTAGTTAAATGAATTTTACTTTTGACATATACTCTAAAGTGTAGTTCTACTCCATAAAAATGACACTATTGGGTCCTATATTTACTTTACTTCAGCAACTAAATGTCAAGTATATTTACTGTTGAAAGCGTTACTTGATAAATCCCATATCTGAAAACTCAGGCTAGATTGTAAAAGCTGCATGTTTTTTGTTCTTTTTTATCCATTTTCACCGATGCATGAAAAGTTCTGCAAGAGAAATTATGCTGCTGGGCTTGCAGAAGCATAGCTGACCAGAACTCATTGGACGGCTGTTTTGGTGAAGCCCAAGAAAGAAAATAAATCAATTTTCTTTCCCTTATCGGGGACAACTATATATGTGGGTTTGTCATTTAACTGAAATATGGCTGACTGTTCACAAGGATCTAATCTGTTCTGTAGTTTGTCATAGTCTGCGTTAGAAACCTTGTGGACGTGTATTCCTTCAGCTGCAGAACTGTGTCCAGCCTTTGGATGTTAATTCTACTAGGCCAATTTGCTGTAGACAGAATCAACTATATCTCAAACTATGTGCTGTGATGTATAATGCAAAGATGTATTTCTTCTAACTAGTCTTCCTTCCTGAAAGAAGATCTGGACTCTAGATCATCACTGTCTTGCAGACCCTGAGATTCAGGCACACGGACTTTATAAAACATTTTATAAAGCAGTCACATTTTAATTGGTGTCAAAGCACAAAAGATGCACAGAAAAGAAAGAGAAGAACTATCAACACGTACATCCAAACCTGTCCCTTTACTATCCATGTTATTTGGAGACGCCTTTGTGTTCCGACCATTTCCATTTGTGGGACTATTCTTTTCTCTCCTTCTTTACCTCCCCAGTTTTGCATTCAGGCTCTCATCTCTTCTGAAAACACTAGCCTCTCAAAAAAGGGAAGGCGTAGCTATACGTGTTAGGTGGCCGCCTTGTTTGCCTTCAAATCCACTGTGTATGGTTTCCTGCTTGTATCGCCAGCCCACGGTCCAAATTGGGAACGTTAGTTTCCTGATGGTCCTGGGCTAAACCAAACACTTTCTCTGTGGTGATTCCATTTGGATAGATGGCCGCTCAGATTAGTATTTCTGGATCATTGCCATTCCTTTATCAGCCCAGAATATCCCAAGTCTAATAGGAAGGTCAAAAGGCAGAAGTTAAGTAACGGTAAAAATTAAAACAAATATTCAGAAAGCAAAATGTGGATGTATTTTTAGTCCACTCTAAATGAAGCTTTTAAAGGAAGTTAAAGCAGCTCATCTTTCCGTTCAGGCTGAATTCTGTGAATTTTGTGTGTGGTTGTGCAATATATGCTGAAGCTGTGTGGCCACAAATTCACTGCTGTTGGTGCTTGCGCTGCCTTGGTTAAAGAATGAAACTAGTCACAATAATTAGTTAGTCACCTTTGCAGAAATTATACATTTGAAGAAATATTTCTAAACATGCTACATCTGCTAATAATTAAAAAAAAAGTATGTTTTCCTTAACAGTTATTATAATGTGTTATAATAAGAACAGATGTTTTTTAATGAGCATACTGTGTTTTAAAGTGTTTGAAAAACAAAGCCATGCAACATCTATTTGTACTTGAATGTTTTTTTTAAAAGGCTGTGTTCATTGGGATTTTATAGATACTTCCTACTAACATGGATAAATTGTGTTTGGGTGAGATGTACAGTTTGGGGTTTCTCCAATTTTATTTCATTTCCTAGTAACAAAGTCTGATTTTTAAAATATCTGCAACCAAAGTATTGTGGATTTTTTCCTATGTTTTAAAAGTGTGTTTCAATATACAGCTGCCATGCCAATGGCACTCTGAATAGTACATAATTGCAAATAAAATTAAAAACAACAGGTCATCAAAAATTAATTTTACATTGTAACCCTTTCCAAAGAGCGTGACATTTTAGTGCTGTAGTCTTCATCAGACAGATTCATTTGGTGATTTGTAAGATTAAATATTCCTTCAAATTCATTCACTTTGTTAGAGACAATCTATCTGTAAAAGGATTGGATAAAAAAAAATGGTGGTAACCTAAAATTTAAATTAAAAAAAATCAGGTTGGAAGAGGAAAAGGTCACTGTTTTAACTAAGCATTCCTGAAATGTAACATGAAAAGAACATTAGTGTTTTTATTACCTAGGAGTAGCAAATTTTAAAAAAAAAATAAATAAAAGATCCAAATTCAAGTGTTCCAGCATATCTGAAACCTGGAAAGATTTATCTGAAAGTATTTCTGAAAACAGGAAGGCAAAGCTGCATGATGAAGTTTTAAATTAGCATCTTAATCTAAGACGATTCATGCTTTTTCTCTGACAAAAACTGTGTCTGAAGGCCACTGACTGGCACCTGTCACCCCTCCTACAGGACCTGGCTGGCCCTGGGCTCTGTGCTCCCATTGCTGTGTGCCTCCCAGGGGTCATTAGGTGAAGCTGGGAGCCTTCTCATCCAGCCTGCCCAGCCTCTGGGGGCTGTTCAGGGTGCCCTGAACATCCCCTGTCCTCCCTAGGACCCTCATGGGCAACCTGAGCCTCCCACCTGCCCCCAAGTTTCCCACGCCATGTCCCATTTCCAGTTTGGTACCTCTATTGTCCACTAGAATATCCTCTTGCAACACCTCCTCCTGAGCAAGCTGGGGTTGTGAAGTGTGGGAGGACACACCTGGCTGGGAGGGGAGGCCAGATGGCACTAATAAGCCTTAATAGCCCTGATGAGCCTCACCTAGATCCTCCCCACCCCCATGGATCCAGGAGCCCATTTCAGCTCAGCTGGGAGGGGGTTCATAGCCCTTGTTCCACTGAACTGACTTTTGCTGTTTACTGAGAAAATGGGTTTTGGTGCATGGCTGATGACCACACAGAAGTGGTAAGTGCTGGGATTTTATTCTCTCTAATAAACTTCACAATTTCAGTGCTCCTCAAGTTAGGCTGACTGCAGTGGAACTGATCCTGGTGTCTCCAAAATCCAGTAGTTGATGGATGTTTTTCTATAGATTCCTGGAAGGTATGCTCAAAGACAGGCCAAGCTTATCAGAAGTTGAACCTTAAAGAGCAAAATTAGGCTGTTTAGGTGAAAATCTGTTTTGACCAAATATCCAGAACTATGGGAATATATCTGAAGTTTGTTTTTTTTTTTTCGTTTGCACTGGTTATTCAAGTAAAAAATTATAAATATGCACTGGTATCTGTGACATCCCTTGTATAATTGGTTATTCAATATTTTCTGTATTTATCCCTGCTTGGGCTGGAGGGAAGGGGTGGAAAACTTGTTCAGCAACTTCTGAAGCTCAATGTATTTTCTGATCCCATATCCCGTTACCAAATATCCTGCAAGAAAAATTTGATGTTTGGCCAGGTAATATAACCAGCTATTAAAACAGACCATTTGCTATAAAATAGTTACAAATTGTTAACATTGCCAGAGGCATACAGAATTTATATTTTCATGTTCAGAAAGACAACAAAATTTGTGGTTTATAGTAAGGAATTTCACTTACATCCACCAAAAAGCTAGCAAGGAATTCTCTCCTGGTATCTATACAGCTCTTTTCTTCCTCCTTCTTTGCTTGGGTTTTCTAGTCCTCTCTTTCCAATATGAAATCCTTTGCAAACTTGCCAAAATTGTATTAAAAAATTTGTATGCTAAATTTAATAGCAAATATACTTCAGGGAATAATCACCAGCAAAGCTGGCATGTAATATAAATTCTTATGACCTTACTGCTTTGTGAAAAAGGCTGTTTCACCTGGCCTAAGAATTGGTACAGTGCTGTCAGCAGATAAAGTGATTATTTATTACTTAAAGATGAGACCTGTGGAATTAGCTGGAGGTCTTAGATTATTTCCCCCAAACCCTAAGGCCTATGAGAGGGTAGCAGCTCTGAATATGGTAATCTTTGGGTGGATTTTACCGTCTCCGTGAAAAGTTCACATACAAATGATGCTGGATCATTAGATATATATCTCTTTAAGAATACCCAGAGTGATGTAACATTAGATATTGTAAAGGAAGACACCTACAGTATTTGGCAGTGTATTGTCTAATTTCTTAGTCAGTGCTCATTTGAAAGGAATCCAAAAATCAAGCAGGCTTTTTTGTGCAGCACATGGAAAATGATAGGGGCCTCAAAGGAAAGGGAGGCGGGGGTGGGGAATGCTGTTCAATGACAGAGGAAATACCTAGAGGTAGCCAGAGAGACTTTATTTCTGTTTGGAAATTATTTGATTCTTGCATAAGATTTATGGAAACTACAGAAAATAAAGCTTTTTGCGTTAGAAATGGATACTGTTTGCCGCAGAACTGGAGGGGTCACTAAGGTCATCGAACTGAGAGGAGAGGGCTTTTCAGAACAGACCATTCACTTCAAGAGTGAGAGTTCAACCTCTCATTGAAGCACAACTGCTTGTCCATTTTTTTCCACCATTCAGTCTTGACTGATTGATGACAGTTGAACTGAAAAAGATGCTGCTGGTGATAAAAACATTCAGAAAGAGGCAGCAAAATCCTCACAGCAAAAGATTTATGTTGGATGTTGAATCTTGTATGTGAAGTTGCTGAGCTCTTCCAGCATGGAGTTCTGTTCTGAAAAGCCAGCATCTCTCATAGTTTATGATGCTGGTCTTGACTCTTCTATGTATTCTTTTTCTCTTCTTGTTTCTGTAGTTTGTTATGAATTAAGAATGATTATACTGTTAAAAGCATGTAATAAAATGTGGAAGAAATGCTCTGCAATATGTCCAGTCAATGTTTTTGCAGAATCCTGAGCCTTTGAGATCTTGCAGCTTTGCATCTCAATCTTCATTAATGTTTTTGCACTTAATTAAAGCAAGAAGGAGCATGAAAATGGAAACATAGAGCAGGCTGTCAATTACTGTGATCATTTTCCCCCCTTTATTTGTGGAGCTCTTTCTCTCAGATTCAGTGTTGCTCACAGTAAAAGAGGAAAGTGATTTTTCTCCTGTATGAGCTGTAAATTTCCTTCTGAACTGAAATCTTCTTAATGATCCTATATGAATAACGTGTCTTCCTTTAACACTTTAGTATCATTAACTGCTTCTGTATTTGCAATGTTTTGACTACACTTGCGGTTTGAACTTGACTCTGCAAAGTACTCTGGTGTATGTGGAGACTTTCCACAACAGTAAAGTTGTCCTTGCATTTAGTACTTGGATACTTGGAAATCTTTAGATTATTTTTTTTTTCCTTTAAAACTGAGCTTCCCACAGAAATTGTGAATACAGCTACAGGAAACTATTCTGCAGTTGCTATATAGTTGTTGCTTGTTGGAAGGAGCCCTTTTTGAAGCAGGCTCAACACAAGCGTTTGAGTTTTGGATTCTGTGGTTCCTTTTGGATGGTCCATCCACATAAAGCCTTTTCTCAATCTGCTGTATGTAAACAATCTGTTTTCTCTCTGAATTATTTGGAATATCTTGAAGTGTGCCCTGGAAAACTTGTTTCTTCTCATAGTCAATACATGTAAACGTTAAGGATTTTTCTATGATTTCTGACCGAGGGAATACATGGACACGTGGCTCTGTTCCAAAATGAATGTATGTTTAAATCCACACAGGATCAGATTTAGAAGAAAGAGATTGGAAGAACGAGGTTGCGCTACAATTGAAGGATGCGAATGTAAAAAAATTCTTATCTTTTTTCTTTCATGACATTCTCCATACCTAATTTACTGTCAAGGTTGCTGAAATACAGAGATTAAACTATGTATCCTATGTGAGGAATCATCTGGCTTTTACACAGTTTTCCAGAAATATTTTTAGCTAAATGTTGGTGTAACCTTTATGTGAAAACGGGCAAGTGGCAGCAAAGCTGTTTCTCTCTCTAGCTCTTGTTCTCAAAACAATATGAGCTATAAGCAGAGACCTAACTTTTTTTTTTTAAGTCTGTTAATCATGATTTATAGCTAAGGTGTAGCTTTTCTAAAGCACCAATGTTTATTTGTCACTTGGATTGCAGAAAGGTAAATTTTTTGTCGATCAAAGCAATCTCCTTTGAGTGCTTACTTCCAGGAATGTTTCTGCAGAGAAAAAGCAGTCAAGACAGCTTTCTTCCCCTTCTCTCCCCTATACTACTTAAGAGTAATTTTCTTTACATGATTCATTAGTTCTCTTCTGAAAGTAGTAGGAGTTGTTAAATTTTAACCTTGGTCACTAGGATGTCCAGTGCAGTCTCCTAAATGTACTTCAATTACATGGAATTGTTCTGTTCAGTCCTGGTAGTTCACCCTCAGGTGGCACAAGCAAATGCTTCATGTTTCTTTCTTTGCAGTCTATTAAGAACAATAACATTGGCCTCCTTGCAGGAAAGAGAAACATGGGACACGTGCAGTAGTCATAAACACGTTACAAGATACTTCCACTTCGAGCACAGAACTGCGTGTCTAGTTGCAAGGTTGCTTTTTGTACTCTATAGAATTGCTTATTCAGTGTTAAGAAGGCAAATCTTGCTTTAATTGTGTATGTTTTCATGTGAAAATAATTACCATCAGCGTAAAATTAAGTCCTTCATATTGCAGATCCTTCCCAAGAAACATTACTATATGTGAATTGTGTCATAGTATGATATTAAGCTACAGTTTACATGGAGTAAAATGATACAGAGAACAGGCATTATACCACCCGCAGTTTTAATGCCACGTAATGAATGCTGCATAACTTCCCATGGGGTGAGGAGGAGAGAGGCCAGTTGTTTTAAAGCACCAAATCCCGATCCCATTAAAACCATGGGGAGTCTTGCCATTGACTTTGTTCATTCAAGATCTGGATTGTGAACACTGGTAACTATTCAACTATAGAACAACAGCAAAATCATTTTCAGAATTAAAACACCCCAAAAACCAAAATCCAAAACCCACCAGAAACCAACCAAAAAAATAATCCCAAATGAACAAAAAAAATCACCCAAAACACCCTTCAGGAATATTCTCCCATATTTATTCTGTTTCTTAACAATATAACAATTTATCATTTTCCCACCCATATTCAGGGCTGAAAATATATGTGTTCAAAGGTTGTCTTAACAGATCAATGATCTTGTAATTAAAGTTGGGCAGAAAACAGAACTACCCATCTCATCCTGCAAACAAGGTGTAGGTATCTTTCTTTATATAGGTGAAATACTGCCTCTCCTACTCAGGTAAGGAGAAGGTGTGATATAAAGATTCTTTCTGGCCTGTACAGGTGAAGTTCAAAAACCCTAGCTAACAAAAGGGCTTGAACTTTAAAGAAATATGAGTTTAAACAAATGAGCTGTTCCATAGGTAAAAAATAAGACCAAATACTTGCTTATGGTAACAAACATGCTTGCATATATGTTGTTGTAGTGATTTACTGTTCCCAATGCAAATGGCTCTTGCAAATATCACTTAATCTCTCATTTCCCCCTCTGATTTTATGCCTCTTATTATTTTTCTATTACAAATTTGCAGTAGATCTAGCTGAGCTCTGCTGCTTTTGAAGTATAGGTAGATTGGTATCAGGTGAAAGAGCTTCAAAAGCAAACACTGAATTATTCCGATTCTGTACGCCCCCTATATGCTTTGGAAAAACAATTATATTCAAGGTTGTAAGAAAAAAAAAAAAATCCATGAAAGATTTAAAGGTGTGTAGAATGTTTCCATCCTTCACTGTGATGAAAAACTTAGTTCTTTGGGGTTTTTAATGTAGAAATGACCTGATAGTGACTATAAAATTTTCTTCTAATTCAAGATTGATATGCAGGATGTAGCATCAGGTCTCTGCTATGAATTTACCAAACACAAAATGTTTTATATGAGTCAATATGCTTCATGGTTTTGCTATTATATGACTGTTAGGCAGGGAGGCCTCTTCTGAAACATTTCTATGGTTCCCAAGGTTTCCAAGACTCCTCTAGTTTCTTAGGAAATTTAAGTCTTAAACTTCTAAACTTCCAGGGTTTTTTTGTCTTTTGAATTTTTCTAAATAATTTGGTTGTTTACTTCAAAGTAAACTTTCCTTCTGGATATTTTTTTTTCTGTAACTTTCTGCTTTGTTATAAATTCTTTTCCTCCAGAATGTTAATCTTCTGGAGAACAGAAATGATTACTTTCCAGGCAACATGGATAGAGTGCCTCAGGTATAATGTCATGTGTTTTTTAATAATTGTAAGCAGTTGTAAAAAGTTTTGGACTTGTTGTTGTTTGGGGGGTTTGTTTTGTTGGGGTTTTGGTGGTGGTTTGTTTGATTTTTATTTTTTTTTTAATTTTGCCAAGCTTAACAAACACTTTACCGATAAAATATTTTGTAAAGTGTTGTGAGGTAAAGAAGATAGTTACTGTTATTGCTATATTGTTGCAAAGGTTTTCTCTCTTAAAACTGGAGATTTCCTAAACAGACATATGGGTTTGTGTGGAGTAAAAATTGGATTGACGATGAAATTGTTAGGGAGGGGAAAAACATTAACATTGAAGCCTGTATTAATTCATTTGGAATAATTTAGCATAATAAAAGTTATATTTGCTGTAGAATATGTGTAAAAAGAATTTTGCTGTAGAATACATGTAAAAATATGACTTGATTGTAGAGAATTTGATTATCAGAAAGTTTGGTAAAGATTATTTTCTACTGTCAAGTTACCTTTGCAGTTGGCAGGATGAAAACTCTTCACAGCTTTGCTTACAGGCACAAATATACAGTTATTCCAGCTATATGTGGAAACACATGATATTTATCCCTTTTAAACAATATAGTGGTTTTGTTTTACCATAAAAATCAGAAATGGTAACAAATATTAACACGACTACTTATATGTCCTATTAATGGTAGGATTTAATTTAGGGTTGTTTTCTTTATCACTCTGTTTTTTATTGTGTATGTTTGGGGTTTTTTTAATCTTTAGCTAATCTTTGTGCAAAAAGAATAATCAGCAAATTGGAAACTCCAATTTAAGAGAAATACAAGAATTCAGGGCATCATATGCATACTGGTTATAAAAATTATTCTAGAGAACTAAGGCAAGATGAGCAAAATATGTCTGCTTTATCTGAAATTTCATGGCAGGCTAGTCAACAGATCAGTCTTAACATAAAATTACAGTGACCTTGTGAGTTGAATAATTCAGAAGCAGATCTGAAAGGTTTTAGTGTTCGCTGAAAAAATGTGTTGACTGTCAGTTAAGTCTTAAAACCTTTTCTATTTAGATGAATAAAAAGAGCAAAACAGGAAAAAAGTGGATTTCTAAAAAAATTATTAGATCAACTATTTTGGCAAACATAACTTTTACGTTATATGAATAATTGTGTAACTGGGCTGTTTGAGCTCAAATGCTTGAGAAAATGAATGTGAAAGGTAATTGTGATCTCAGAAGAATGACAGTTGTGTTTTGAATGGTGTTTTGTGCATATTGGCTTATGTTCTCATTCTGGGAGAGTCTAGCAGAGCATCTAGTTCACCTACACATCCCTCCTTCATAGTCTGTCTTTCCTACAACTTCTTTTCATACTATAAATGTATTTTTGTGTGCTCTTTTGTGTATGTTACAACCAATTATTCTGTGGTGAGTTCTGTGGCTCTCGTTACAGTTCCTTCATTTAACCAGTTCTTCTAGAACATTCGAGGCCATGTCAGAACAGCCTTTCCATCTGTGTATCTTTAACCTAGTTGAGCTGTTCACTAGTTGATCACTTACATAATTTAAATGCAAACAAATTGGTTTTAGACATAATGCCTGGATAGCGTATGCTTCCAGTTTATATCATCACAGTAACCACCACTATTTTGAAATAGCCTGACTTCCTTCACTAGCAACACCTTTCTCCTGGTCATGTGGTCAGCAATACCCTGAATTCTACATTTTCATTCTTATAGCTTTGGAATTTGCAGTTTATGATCTAGAATAGCTTTCTTCCCATCAGCAAGCCGTAACAGTAGATGTCTATTTAAGAACTAAGATTGATTTTTTTTTTTTCTCTCAGACTCTTAATTATTTGCATTGCTGAACTACATAATGAAAATCAGAACATTAATGTATTTTCTGTATGTGAACATTACTTTTCATTAAACTTTATGGAAATTTAATGCAACTTATGTACTTTCATGTCCAAATATTAATGTTGATATTTTTCATTTTGCATACTGTACTTCAAGCACCTAGAAAATACAAAAGGCTAGAGATGGATTTCAAAAGGAAACAGGAAAGGTTGGTGGATCTATAAATGTTCATGTGCCACCAGAAAGTCCTTTACTCAGCAGTATTTATTCCTATTTAGAATGATGACATCAATACCTTAGTTGGAGACAGTTTTTGGCAATGAGAAAACCAAGCTGTTCAGAAATGTAACAGAATAATAATTGGAAGAGATGGAAAATATGTACAGGTGCATCTCTTGACAATAGTGGAATTTTTTTCTACTACAGTGTTACAGTAATAGTACACAACATACATAACTTTTCTAAGTTCTCTGGAACCTGCAATTGCAAATAGGTTGTTTCCAAGACTCTTTATTAGTTCAGCATTATTACCTTTTGTTTTCCCCATTCAAGGTGTAAAACTTTGCAGGATGTTCAGAACATTCTTTAGCAAAAATCTAATCCAATTTGCTATCATTGTTTCTGATTTCACTTAATAATTAAAAACCCCCAAACTTTAATTTGGTTCCATAGATCTTGCCATACTTCTTTGTACAGGGGAAGTTCATTTCATAGGTTGTGGTGGCTGCTAAATTTTAGAGGAGTTCAAGATGTGACTGGGCAAATCCATATGAGGAAAAACTAAAAGAAAAATCTGAGCCAGAATTTGTTTTGAGAATGTAATGCTGGAGTAGTATCAATATATCCATTCCTTCTTGTTCTGCTTTTTCTGCTGTTAAATACTGGGATGGTATGGCTTTCCTATCTTATATTTTTGATTCATCCTACAGCCTTTTCATGTCCATGCATCTAGTGGACCTGCAGCACTACCTTGCTGCTCCCACTGACTTGTTCTCCACACACCTACATATTTTAATCACTTTCTCAAATACCAGTCAAAGAATCATAGAATGGTTTGGGTTGGAAGGTACTGTTAAAGAACATGTAGTCCAGCCCACCTGCCCTGGGCAGGTACATCTTTTGCTAGATCAGGTTGCTCAAAGCCCTGTCCTTCAGTTCAGTTAATTATTTTAGGCTTCATTCTCTGTTGCAATTACTTTTTTGTCTCACTGAGAAGACACTAGATAAAAATTCAAAAGGAAAGAACTGTATCCTTTTTGCTCTGTAATATTCTTCTGCAGCATCTTACTTACCGCTAGCAACAGCTTCTCCAAAAAGGTAAATGAGACTCCGTTGAGTGGAGGCTATGATTAGTTATAAGCAAATGTCAGCAGAACTTAGGAACTCTATTTGTTGATTCAACTTCTGAACCATTTCCCAGCCTTTTGAGGCTTTTATCAAGCCACTGTCAAGTTTGGCTGAAAATTAGGAGGTCTTTTAAAAGATGCAGAGCTGAAAAGAAGAAAGGTCTTTCAAGATTAAATATAATTCCACTGAGCTCTGTACAGTTAAAAGCAAATTAATGGTGTACATTTGGATGTTAGTATAGCAGTTCCTAAAAAGAGGTTCATAACATTGTTCTCAATGTTGTGATATCTTATTGCTTGTTCTATTATTTTGGGGCAGTGCAGGATGTACTCTTTGAACACACTTGCAGCATGAACAAGGCAGATAAATAAAGTGATGTGGGACACAGAAAAAGTAATTCAAATTTTTAAAATCAAATTTGTAAGCATGACTTCAGTTTATTTAGCTGGTGCAGGAAAAAGATGTGGAATCCGAGAGTTTATAGACTGTGTGTCTTCGCAGGTATTTTTGGTTTTTTCCTTATGAGTATTTGGACTTTGTCACTTCCAAAACTTCCTATAGTTCTGTACCAATATTTGAAGAGAGTGATGAACTGCTAGTAGAGCTGGTGCGTGCATAGCGATGAAAGGTGTGGGACTGATCGTGTGTTGCTACAGCAATAAAGCAATCACATAGAGAACTGTGCTATCTTGCTGGAGTATTATGGTGACAAGGAAGTATACGAGTATTTGTATAAACTTTAAAGAAAAGAGCATTGAAATGCTATCAAATTGGGCAATTACCTTTTACAAGCACTACCTTTTTCAATTCTTAACCACTGGAATAGAATTATAACCAGAGGATTCCCCCCAGTTCAATAAGTGTTTACTTTTGTGCAAAATACCTTTTCCTGTCCTTTTTAAAAAAAGCTTATTTCTGCATTTTCCACACAAGCAGATGTTGGAAAATGTATTCTTTCCCCTGGAAGACAACCTTTGAAATAACTCAAGATCAATATTAGGGAAATGCTTACTGTCCAGTTTTTGCTGGATATTTTTCTTGCAGGCACAGACATTACTTACTGGAGAACATATTTTAAAATCTTAATTTTTTGGTTGTTTTATTTTGTTTTTCAGAAAGGAAAACTGTGCTTTTCCACTTATGCTGGTCGATAGGATGTTCTAAGAATAAAATTCTGTAATGACCTTTCTTTTGCAACTTCCTTTTCTAGGCTGCGTAACTTTTTGACCCTTTGAGTTTATACACCAGAATATTATGTAGAAACTTTCATAAGAATTGTTTAACGTACTGCCTAGAGTTAATGTTTTCTTCTTACAGAATATGTGAAATAAAACAAATGAGGGGCACTAGCATCATTTAAAGTATGACTACATCTTAATGCAAGCTAAAGCTATAAGCTATACTGGTCAACTGCAATTTTTTTTATGACCAAGTGACTATAATCTGGGTTGTTTTTTATCATCATCAACATAATAAAACTGTGCGAGTAAAGCTTTGCTCCTTTAAAAGTGATTTTAAAAAAAAAAATCTCTGCTGTGTCTCAGAAAACATGTATTGCTCAGAGTAAATTATCTGGATGAACACATGGACAAAATGAGAATCAAATAACTCATTTTCTAAGCATCTATTAGAAATAAACTAATTTTAGAGCTGCTAGACCATTTAGATTTTTTTCATTGCTTTTTTTTTGTGCACTTCTACTTTCAGATTTCAGTTATAGCTGTCAGGATTAAAACAAAGCAAGAGGCTTAAGATTCCCCTCCCCGCCCCCCCCCCCCCCCCCCCCCCCCCCATCAGAAAGACCAAGAAATCTCTTAGGTCCAATTCTCATCAAGATCCAAGGCTTTTTGTATAGAAAACTTGAGGTAAGGATCTGATCTGTTCTGTGCTGTTTATATGACTAGAACATCCGGACTGAAT